>NW_022987791.1:127467-132467 GCF_902827165.1 Trematomus bernacchii | reverse complement strand
ACATGCAGTGGCGTTTTTATATGTACAAAAGTGGTGGGGCACAAAAAACTTAGATGTCTATATATAAGCTTCTGCAGTGACGTGCAGTGAGGTTCATGGCTGGTGAGGCACTGGCACTGACTCTTCAGGTTTACAAATATTATATTTTGACCTAAACCAAAATATAATATTATTTTCAAAAGCTTTTTTTGTCTGATGCTTCGATTAATTTTAAACAGACAGTTCAACAAAAGGATACCCAAAAAATGTCATTTTATCATTTAAATATTGAATTGTTCTCTCTTAGTAAGATCCCATTTTCAATAAAATTGCGGTCTTACCTTGACTTGAAGATGAAGTCCATTTGCCTATCCTTCTGGACAAACATTTCTATTACTTTTTTGTAAAAGTCCTCCTTATCTTCTCGTAGTTTCAAAAGTCTATCATAAATCTAATCCATAGATTTATGATAAAAAAATTATAAAAGTAGGGTAGACATGTGGATGTTATCCGGCTGATCAAAACGTGCATTTATCTAACAGGTACGTTTCCCACAGATCTTATTTCGAGCTATTTTCTAAAATCCTATGGAGAAACCTCATTGCTTTTTTGTGCTTACTTCCTGGTTTTAGGACGCGCCACTGCAGCTCTCTCGTCTCCTCTTCAAGCACCACACTTTTCGCGGCACACGTACTTACAGCCAATCAGCTCTGAATGATTTGAGATGACGTATGAATAGAATAGAATTGGGAGGGATGAAACCCTCTTTAATGGTCACACATGCAGAGCACACAGCACACACAGTGAAATTTGGCCTCTGCATTTAACCCATCCTAGTACCAGGAGTCTAGTACTAGGAGCAGTGGGCAGCTATTGTTCAGCGCCCGGGGAGCAATGGGAGTGAGGGGGGGAAGGGGGGTGTCCGGTGCCTTGCTCAAGGGCACCACGGCAGGGCAGGAGGTGAACTGGGACCTCTCCAAGTAGCAGTCCACAATCCATTTTTAGGTCTGGTCGGGGACTTTGAACCGGCGACCCTACAGCTCCCAGTCCAAGCCCCTACTGACTGAGCCACTGCCGGACTATGGTCGTATGGTGGGGATGGTAGCTCCGTGCCCCTCTGGTCATTATTTTTTTGCCACATACATTACATAGAAAAATACTCTGAGCATGCGCAGTGAAGTTTTTACAGTCACCGTTCACTTCACAGCGAGAGGAAGGGGCTTGATCAGGTTTTGTCCCACATGGCTCTAAACAGCTCAATAGGCACACACTGTGACTGTAGACACACTAATTAGAAGAACACAGACTAAAACAGCAATGTACAGACGAATCAGATGATTAAACATGATCTTAAAATATATTTTATATATATATTTTTTTTTTTTTTGCATTTTTGTAATCATTATTTGTAATACTTTCTGCTGACACTAGGTGGGGCTGTGCCCCACCTGCCCCTAATGACCAGTCGCCACTGCACACATGTATACACGCTATACAGTTTTATAATGCAGAATATATATAATAAAAATACATTGGAGCTTTATTATTTGGTTTAATTTGATTTATTTCGAATGTGTAAAACAATAATACAAAAATTCAACATCATACAAAATTAAGCAGTGTCAAATTGATATACAAATTGTTACTGATGCTAAATGATATAAACATTAAACAGATCTAATTACACATCCGAAAAGGGGTGGGAAGAAGTTTACACTTATTTAATCCCTTCTCCCAAAAACTACATTATTACCATATTTTTTTTTTCTTAAAGAAATACATTTGTTATTGAAAAACAAACAAACAAAACTAATACATAAAACAACAAATAAATAAACAGATAAATGAACAAACAAATACATAGAACACCCATTTATGATTAAACAATGTCATATCAAGGAACGTTTTTCTTTCTAAAAAGTGATTTTCAAAGCTTTTTGGGGCATTTTTTCCCCTTAACTTTGCCTGGATCACTTCGGTCCCCCCGCCTGATGGACCCGGTGCTCCAGTGCTCGTTGGGACCATATACAGTCTATGGTTCAATGGCATTAAAACGAAAAAAAAAAATGCTACAACTGTTGATCCATAGGTTGATAATGTACCTGTGCCTTTGAAAAAATTATTTATAATCCATAATTCCATTTTTATGTAAAAATCGGAGCGGAAAAGTTAGCTGCTAATGGTAGCCACCAGAGTGTATGCAGCTTCCGGTTTTGGTAACGCGTCACTCTCACTCCTTATTTGTTAACGTTTTGGTGTGTATATAACTTTCCCTCGATTCCATTGGCTCTAGCGGTTATAAAGAGATTTCATTCATCAAAATCGAGCAAGGGGGGCCAGAGATATGTCAAATCCACCCAAATGACCCCAGAAGTGGGGTTTTTTGGCTAAATCTCTCTACAAAGGTCAAATTTAACTTGTTTTGCATCAATCTTGATAGACGAAGGTCCTTTTTAACCGTTTGTTTTTTAGTTCAAATTGAAACTAAAAAAAGAGCAGAAACGGGTCGTTTTTGTTTTTTTCAATTTTGCCCCAAAACGGAAATTCAGCTCGTTTTTTCGTTTTTCTGTTCTTACTGTTAAAACAAGTATACCACTCAATAGCCGCGTTCACACCAAGTACTTTGCCGTATTTAGTGCCGGCACTCAGAGCCCCGGCACTTATGACCCCAGGGCATTTAGTACAGATCGCGTTCACACCGGAGTACTTTTCCCTGAGGGAAGATTACGCAAATGAGCCGCTGACGTCACTTCGTCTTCTTCTGCTTTGAGTTTACTGGCAGGCAGCAAACAACTTCACGGCGTATACTGCCACCCGGAGTCCCCGGCCGGAAGTCCCCGGAGTTGGGGAAGGCTTCAGTAGAAGCTGCTGGGACTCCCAGCAGCTTCTACTGAAGCCTTCCGAGTAAATCGCCAGAATGCCGACCCCTCATCCTCATCACTCCACCGCTCCCATGTTTTGTTTTGTGTTGCCATAAGTTAGTCTCTCTGCGTTTGTGCGCTGGGTGAATGCTAATGCTAATAATGCTAATGCGAGGATAATACAATGGCGGCTCTACAAAACATTTCAGAGTTGTACGAGGCGTGGTTTGCAATTCGCCCAGCCAACCAGAACTGGGGCACGTTTTTCCCCCAGAAAAGTACGATCTCTCAGCGGGCACTAAAAAAGGGGGTAAAAGTTCCCGAGATTAAGTGCTCTTTTTGGTGTGAACACGACATAAGGGGTACTAACGGAACTAAACGCGAAAAGTACGGTGAAAAGTACTCCGGTGTGAACGCGGCTAATGGGACCAATCTGGTTAAATAAAGGTTTGAAATGAAATGAAATGAATCCCAATTTGGGAAATGTTTGCGTTGCAGAAATAAACAGTCCAAAATATTTCTGAAATAGAAATGAAATAGCATTAAAAAGTTTGTCGCGGCCCCCTTCAATCGCCTAAATCGCGCTGCGGAATTCGCGTCCACCGCTTCATGCTTGCCGCCAGAGCGAATTCGCGTCTGTCCGCGTCTGCATTGACTTTACATGTAATCGCGCCGCCCCCAAACATTGCATCGCGTCCGGTGTGAACGCAGCATTAGAATTCTGACTCTTTATCAACATTTCAGAATTCTGACTCTTTATCAACTTTTCAGAATTCTGACTTTTTTCTCAATTCTGACTTTTTCCTCCAAATGCCGAATTTTTTTCTCAAAAAATCAGAATTCAGATTTTTGGCCCAAAATCTCAGAATTCTCAGAATCTCAGACTTTTCTGTGAAAATTCTAACTTTTTCTTGGAAATCTCAAAATTCTGAAATTTTTCTTGGAAATCTCAAAATTAGGACTTTTTCCAATAATTCAGATTTTTTTCTGAAATGTTCTAAATTCCAACTATTTTCAGAAAATCTCAAAATTCTGACTTTTTTTTAAAATGCTGACTTTTTCTGACTTTTTTTCTGGAAATCTCAAAATTCTGAAATTTTTCTAAAAATCAACATTTAAAAATTAGGACATTTTCGACGAAGGTACGTTTTAACCGTTTGTTTTTTAGTTCAAATTGAAACTAAAAAAAGAGCAGAAACGGGTCGTTTTTTTGTTTTTCAATTTTGCCCCAAAACAAAAAAACGGAAATTCAGTCGTTTTTTTATTTGTCTGTTCTTACTGTTAAAACAAGTATACCACTCAATGTTTCGTTTCCATAAGTGGATGTGTCTCCAGCGCCTCCTTGCTTCTGATTGGCTAGTGTGCCCTATGCTTGAGCTGTACCCTTCAACTGCTAGCTGATAAAGCTGTCAATAGACCTCTCTAGGGGACTGCTAGCTTTTTCCTATGACATAGGAGAGATACACAGTACTTTTGAACTGGATACAGGAAATGGATAAAATACAAAGCCGGAAATTGGGAAAGAAATTGGGAAATTAACAATGTGCTCTCTACATTTGACTCTTCTCATTTTTGTTTACTTGAAATTACAGAATCATATTATAGAAAGGATGTGGCCAGAGGTAAACAACAGGGTAAACTACCCTCTGAAAGGCGCACTCAACCACCTTGTTGACCAGGAGGAACTAAACCTTGAAGACAACATCACACGATATTGTGTGTCCACTCTTACCTGTCAGGTAGCCAAAATTGGACTTGCCCGGATGGTGCAGTCCTGGAATGCACACAGAATCCAAGGTTTGTATAGCAGTTTTCAGAATGTTACTTAAGCCCCATAACAAATTACCTTCTTTATGCATTTTTATAAGTTGTACTTATATCCTACATTTGTTTCTCTCTGTATCCCCTTTTTTACACTAGGTTGATGGAAATGTTTAAATGTGGCATGAATATATTCCAATATTTCAATAATTGTCTGAGTAAAGACATATCTAATCTAGTTTATAGATTGCTCTTATTGCATGAGTAAGTACATAAACAGTCAAATTAAAAACATACTTTTTAAAGTTTGTAAGAAGTGTACTAATAGCACAAGTAACATTTGTTGTAAGGGCAGGCCATGATTACACGCTGTATGAGGTTCATCGATACAGATGGAGC
>NW_022987791.1:90000-127344 GCF_902827165.1 Trematomus bernacchii | reverse complement strand
GACTCAGGGTCTTCTGAGTCAGTCATTGAAGAGATCCGGATCATACGAGTCATTTGAGTCATATGAGTCAGCATCACCAAGACCGTAGAAATCCTATCGGTGAAACCGAAAAGTTGATGCATTTCACGAGCATATTATTATTCCATATATTTTGAATATATATGTAATATCTGCATGTATATTTTCTATTTCGACATGTATATTTTCTATTTTCGATTTTATTTTATTTTTCTTTCTATTCTTGTATATTTTGTTTTATTGTAAAATGCCTTTTATGCTGCTGTAACAACAACAATTTCCCAATTTGGGATCAATAAAGTACTATCTATCTATCTATCTATCTATCTATTAAACTGACGTTATATTAACCTCCGCTACACAGTGTATTTTGCTTTAATAAAAAATGTTGATCACAAAAAAAAGGGTTATTTGCGATTTGGCAAATCTGAGTCTGCTGTTGACTCGTGCATGAGGACGAGTCTGCTGGATCTCTGGATCTGCTGCTATATACGGCTCTGAGTCCGCACGAGTCTGCTGTTGACTCGTGCATAATATAGCGAAGGAGCCGGGTGCTGGAGGAGGGGCTATGCTCGTGCACATGACGAGTATGGATCGCTGGATCTGCTATGCTATTACGGTTAGGAGCCGTCGGCTCCTCTGAGTCCCCACGAGTCTGCAGGAAGTTTCACTGATCCGCGTCCCCTCCCCTGAGCCAAACGATCACTTCTGGCAGCTATCCTGTATACTTGCTAAAGGGCAGATGGACTGGGGTACGTTGTAATGTGATTTTACATGTTATAAAGAGAGTAGCGAGTGACGCAATTTATAGTTTTAATTTGTACGTCACACCAAGTGTGGGACTCAAGGACTCGGGTTAATGGAGAGGGGAGACTCGTCACGACCAGCTCATTTCTAGGATCCGGGTTAATGATCCGGATGAATCAGGACTCAACCATCTCTAGTACCGATCGGGCAGGTGGACGGATCGGGTAGTGACAACAACCTCATGATAACCTCATGGTAAATGTGTGCATTTTATTATAAAGTTGTTTATATTTACAGACTGTTGCAAAAACTAAGAAGCTTATAAAAATCAGCTTCAAAACTAAAAGAGCTTTACAAAAAAGTAACACAATTAAAGATGTTTGGAGTTTTATTTGAGTTATTAATTGTAATGTGTTGTCAAAGAGATGCTGATTTGAAACCGTTGTTACATACAGTTACGGCATTTCCTGTTTCTGCCGGAGAGAGGGGAGTTTGTCCCAAAGCTTGCCGCTGTATTTACTCCCTCCATCTGACAGGAGGGAGCCTCGTTGAGCTGCGAGTGTCACTCCGTCACGGAGGACGGTAGATACACGGATTAAAACCCCTCTTATTTCTCTCAGCAGTTTTTCATGGACCGCTTTATTAGACTACAACACACGACGTATTTGTTTTATATCTCTCCAAAATACAAGTTAACAGGCCTACTAATATTTAAAACTTCTGATTTATGAAGATTAATCACAGTTTATGATCGTGATTTACGCGATTACTTTTTGTTTTAAATCAACTAACACCACTAACAACACATAAGTCTGTATAGTTATGTAACCATGATGGCGCAGACACACAGACGTGAAAGGGGAAGTTTAGGCCTACAACATTTCAATATGCCACATCGGACTCTAAGACGTTGCTTTTTTATCGAGACTGTATTTTCCTGAGATAAAGTAAAACAGAGTAAACATGAATTGTTTAGGAAACCCCAGCAGAGCCTGGTTTTAACACTCACCCTGTTCTCTTTCTGCTGCTCTGTCAACGTGTGAAATGGAGTCTGTCTGTTACTCACTTTCACTTTCGAGGTCCCTCCCTGTTTGCAGCTCCCTTCGATCAAGTTACACAGGAGAACATATTACAGGAAGACAGGAACAGACATGTAGCTACAAACAAGCACAACAAAGTACTTGAAGTAAAAGAACACATCAATACAGTGTGTTCAAATAACCCATAAATACATATCCTGCATGTACAACTATACTTAAGTACAATATTGTTAGTATTATCAGTAAATGTTATTTTAAATGGTTAATAGTGCAGTATTGTATTCATGTACATTCACAGATATGAAACAGATGATTTAGAATATATATGGGGATCAATAAAGTACAAACTGAGTAAATCACAGCATTTGCACATTTCTTCAAATAACCCTTAGAATTAAAAAAAGGTTATTCTTATCTTAAAGATGTATTATATTGACATTAATCCCTTGGTGAAATTGGCAAGCTTATCGACCAAGGTACGTTTTAACCGTTTGTTTTTTAGTTCTAATTGAAACTAATAATAAAACAGAAATGGGTCGTTTTTTTGTTTTTCAATTTTGCCCCAAAACCAAAAAACGGAAATTCAACTCATTTTTTCGTTTTTCTGTTCTTACTGTTAAAACAAGTATACCACTCAATGTTTCGTTTCCATAGGTGGGTGGGTCTCCAGTGCCTCCTTGCTTCTGATTGGCTAGTTTGCCCTATGCTTGCGCTGTACTCTTCAAAATAAAGGTTCATACTCTTTGCCTAGACAGTGCAGTGCGTGTTTGCACGAATATACATTGAATATATGGCTACATGCAAAACATACAGAAGACAGTCTGTCCGTGTGTGGGTGCGTATGTGTTTGCGCGTCTGTCGGTCTGTTGGTCTGTCTGTCTATCTGTCTGTCTCGCGATCTGTCTATCTGGCTGTCTGTCTTGCACTGTCAGCCATGAATCCCTATCTTATAAATAAAGTATGAGTTTTTCTGTTTCTGTTTTCTAGTGATTTTATTTTTTGTTTTGAGAAGTAGAAAATGAAAATCATCCCATTTTTTAAGTTTAGTAAATCCCTTTTTGACCGTGATAAAGAAAAACGCCTTGTATTTCAATTTTGGTTTTTCAATTTGAAAACGAAAATCAAATATCCAGTCGTTTTTTGTTTTTGAATTTCCATTTGTGAAAAGAAAATCCAATGACCAAAACATACACTGACCATTATGGGATGTATCTCTGGAATTATGAAAGTTATGAATGAGAAAAGTAATAGCTATCGATTCCCGACCGAGCTGAACGCTTTGATGTTTGAACGGAGTTTCTGCGATGTGGAATGCGGGAGGAGAAGAGGGCCAAAATAAGTCGGCGGAATAATAATAAACTTTTCGTGCGTAGCATAACATATAGTGGGAATGCTGTATCAGCATTCCCACTAAATGAATTGAATGATGAATAAACAGTGAGGGGTATGAATACACTAGATACACACAGCAGCCTGTGAGCAGTATGAACAGTATGTATGAATATGCTAAGATATATAAAGTATGACAACGGTAAGC
The DNA here is from genome assembly GCF_902827165.1 of Trematomus bernacchii. NCBI lineage: Eukaryota > Metazoa > Chordata > Actinopteri > Perciformes > Nototheniidae > Trematomus > Trematomus bernacchii. The sequence continues at coordinate 124,002 of NW_022987791.1, read as the reverse complement.
AGTGCAAGTATAGTATAAAATATATAGATATTAATTTCATGATGATAAACATTGTGGAACAATGATGAAAAATGTGAATGGAAGTGGCGACGTAAAACTGACACAAAACAACAACAAACTTTTGCCGAGCCAATGGAGAGTTTCATCTCCAGCACGGGGTAAAACCCACCGATGAGCGCTCAGCTCGAGATACCAGCGAGTCGTTTCCCATCAAGCATTTCGCTTCCGCAGCCCGTGGAGAGAAACTGCGCCGCCTCGCCTCGCCTCGCCGCGCCTCGCCTCGCTCTCAAGTCTCCGGGCGTCTTTGTCCCGCGAGATTTTAACGTCTCATGTAGGCGAGCCTCCAGAGCAAGTCGGACAAAATGACTAACCATCATGCAACGCACTAGCAAGACGGCGATCGGAATTGCGCAGGTCTACGTCGGTCTCGCTCGTCTCAAACAAGCCTAGTATGAAGTAATTGCGCATAAGGAAACAATGCAATACAGTTATTGGTATTTGTGTGTGTGTGTGTGTGTGTGTGTGTGTGTGTGTTATTATTACATTGTGTGGCCATGCATCAGACAGCCCAGTCACGCCGTGGGGTCCAATTTTTGTGTGGGGTCCAAAACCCTGGACCCCAGAAATATTACTTCATATTCATTCAAATGAAGGTCAGAACTATGCCCTGTGAAGTTTTCAGGGTTGTCCCCAAAAATCACTTTTACCGACTTAGTGTGTATAAGTGTGCTAACGGGAGGTAACTCAGTATCGGCCACTACTGGCCAAGGCAGGTACTGCATGCCACACACACATTCCATTCTCCACACACACTTTGCTGAACTGCGCATGTGCAAGCAGCCATCTTCCAACATCTTTAGCTGTTTGATTAGCTGGTAGCACTTAGCTCCTTAGCTTAGTGTTACCTTTTATACTGACGGTATCTCGGCACCGAAACCGTAGTTTCGGATACACACCGGTGGTTTCTGACTTGGCTCGTTGTCAGCCGGTAACTAGCTGTCCAGATATTTCGAGGGGAAAAAGGATGAAGACGATGCGTTCGGGTGCCGTGGGAAGAACCTCCGTTTATTTACGTTCTTCAATTACATGGACACTGAATTGAATACATACAAACTAGACACTATACTCCTTTTCTGACCACTTTGTCTATACTTTCGTCTCTCTCTTCATACCTCCGCACTTCGCCTTGGCCATCACATTTTACACACACCGGACTTCCAAAAACCCACAACCCCTTGCGAGTGCAGAAAGCTGCGGCTTTGCGGGCCCTTGGTGTCAATTCCACCTGCCAGTAGCCTGAAGTCAAGTCTAGTGTACTGAAGTACCTGGCATTGGAGAGTGTGTCCAGAGTGTCCTGAATACGTGGCAGGGGATAGGCATCTTTAATAGTCCTTTCGTTAAGGGGTCTGTAATCCACACATAATCGCGGGCTTTGGTCTTTCTTCCTCACCATGACAATAGGTGCAGCCCAGCTGCTGTTGCTGGGACGAGCTACACCAGACTCCAGGCTCTGCTGTACCTGCAGATCTGCAGCAATCTGTTTGTCTCTGGCCATTCTGCGTGGCGGCTGCTTCACAGGCTGCCCAGGAGTAGTCTGTATGTCGTGCTGCACTAAGCTGGTGCGGCCAAGGTCAGTGGGCCCGGTGGAGAAGACATCACCGAACCTCCGTAGCACGTGAGCTAGCCCGGCTTTGTCCTCCTCAGACAGGTGAGCACAGCTCTCTGCATACATGTCCTGTAGATGACTGGGCACAGATATAACAGGAAAGTCATTGGGGTCTGATGTTACTGGGGACTTGGTCGGATGGAGATCCACTTCTCCCAACACCTCCGCTGGCTGAAGAACTCCGACCACCACCCCTCTCTTCAGAGTAACAGATGCAGGACCAGGATTGTAAATCCGCATGGGAATGTTGGATGAATGCCGGGTCTGTACAACAATGTGGGCTGCCAGGACGTGCTGTCTCTCAACAAAGCCTTTAGTGGGGGTCAGCATCATATCTTTGTTAACAGCAGAGCGGAGGCGGGCAGTACCAGGCACCACATACTCACACCCCGACTCCAATACTGTTGTGCGGGATACCCTGACGAGGTGCACCTCAGGCTGTCTGCTGGGTTTTGAGCGAGGCACTCTCTCACCGAAGAGGGTGATTTCCCTGCGACCATAGTCCAAGTGAGCATGTGACTGCAGCAGAAAAGGGTGCCCCAGGATAACCTCTGTATTTTCAGCTGTGTCTGCTATAATAAAGTTCACATTGGTTACCTTGCTGCTTGAACTGGCAGGTTGACTTCCCCTCGGACAGCGATGCCCTCGGGACCGATGCCTTGTAATACTTGTACGATGGATGGCTGGATTTGAGGCCTCGATTCAACAGGAATGGCGTTGAAGTGGCGGAGGGGGAGTACATTCCTCCGAGCGCCAGAGTCGAGCAGAGCACACAGTTCATGTCCCTGTATCAGTATCCGGATACTCATGTCACCATCAGAGCCTTTATTGCATGTGACCACCGTACCTGAGTCAGAAGCTGGAGTGTTATTAGGTGCATGCTGTTTGCGTTTTCGGGAAGAGGGACAGTTCCTTTGTATGTGCCCCACACCAGAGCAGTTGTGGCAGATGACTTCTCTAGAGTTCATTTGTACAGGTTTAGCTCTGTTAGGCGACCACTGCTGGTTAAACCTCGGTGCTTTACTCTGGGTGCTTGCAGGCTCCGCAGCCCACTCTTCAGCCACCCCGAAAGCCTCCATACAGGCGGAAACATTAGCATTTTCGTGCACCATAGCTGCCCTGGGTCTCCGCTCTGCAGCATTGCGATAACCAGACTGCATTAGCTGTGTGACGGCTCTGGCAGCCCGTCTGGTGGCTTCATACCTGTGGGCTATCTCGTAGGCTCTAGCCAAGGTGCGCGGCTTATCCTCCAGTAGTCTTTGGATCACTTCTGCATCGGCAAGGGCGTTGGTGAAAATCTCCACACTGATGACGTCCTGCTCCGGCTCATTACGGTCAGCATACACAATTGACACTTTTTCATAGATGTCGTCTCTTAACAGGTGCAGGGCCTCCCCCGGTCCTCTGACTCTCTGTCTCAGTTCAATGCCTATGGCAGCAGCATGCTCTGAACACGGTCCGTAGGCCGCCTCAATCTCACTCACCATCCGCTGATAACTCCAGCAAGTAGATCTGGGGTTCTTGTGGATGATGGCAGCCGCGGGTCCAGTCAAGCTGAATCTGAGATGCACAGCCATAGTCCTCTCTGACCAGTGGTTAGCCTCAGCACATCCTTTAAAATGGAAGAGGAAGTCTCTCCACGAGCCAGCCCCATCAAACTGGCTTGGGCGTAATGTTGGTATTCTCTCTCTGTGTCCACGGTGTTCATCTTCATCACTTGTGTCCATATAGTCCTCTCTGTGTGCTGCACGAGCTGCAGAGCTGCATGGTTCAGACCAAGCTCTCCTCATGTTAGGCTGATCGCACTCACACTGGCCAGGTGCGGTCCCACAGTGCACAGCTGAGCATGTGTGAGCTTGTACTTTACAAGGCAGTGTGGCAGGCTGCTGCATACAGGGTGTTAATGGTGACACTGGCGGCTGAAGGCACTGTGAATGAGCTGAGTAACTTGGGATGGTCGGCATAGAGTGGCTATAGTCCATGGAGGTGAAAGGATTAGCTGGTTTAGCTGAAGTTGATACCATGCTCATTAAACGGTCACATTTTGGTGGAAAGGGGGTGAGAAACTCACTATTTGGCTGTGCTTGCTCCTTTGTCGGCATGATGAAAGGGTTAGTTGGCGCCAGTGATGCTTCCGGCGGCGTGGCGTAGCTTGCGGCTCCGGCTAGCGTTAGCTCCATGCTAGTCAGAAAGGGGTTGGTGCAGTCCCCATACCCAGTATAATCCATAATTGTCTGGTCAAACATGTCCACCTGACTTTGAACAGCCTCATCAATATTCACCAAGAATGGATTAGAGCTTTTCCGTGGGCTTTTTCCGTTAGCTGCATCAGCTTGTCTCAGTCTGTGATTAGCATTAGCGTTAGCTCCGAACGCTGCCATTAAATCCACTCCACTCTTTTCCCCCGTAGAAAAAAAAATCTCGGACGAGCCCCCAATGTTACCTTTTATACTGACGGTATCTCGGCACCGAAACCGTAGTTTCGGATACACACCGGTGGTTTCTGACTTGGCTCGTTGTCAGCCGGTAACTAGCTGTCCAGATATTTCATGGGGAAAAAGGATGAAGACGATGCGTTCGGGTGCCGTGGGAAGAACCTCCGTTTATTTACGTTCTTCAATTACATGGACACTGAATTGAATACATACAAACTAGACACTATACTCCTTTTCTGACCACTTTGTCTATACTTTCGTCTCTCTCTTCATACCTCCGCACTTCGCCTTGGCCATCACATTTTACACACACCGGACTTCCAAAAACCCACAACCCCTTGCGGCTGCTACTCTTAAAGTGACAGGCCAAGCCTGTAACATTAGTGTCTTTAATGAAATACAGAATGAAAAACACAAATGTATACATTTTTGGTGAGTTTGACTCGTGTTGTCACAATAACAAGCCAAGAATCATTAATCATTAATTAGGTAAATGACATAAATATAAAAAGATTTGAGAGATTACAGTGCAATACAGACTACAGCTGCTGTTAGCATAAATGCTAACTTAACATTGAAAATGCCATAGACAAGCTAAACGTTAGCATACATGCTAACTTTATATTGAAAACGGCTTAGACAAGCTAACCGTTAGCATAAATGCTAACTTAACATTGAAAACGTCATAGACAAGCTAACAGTTAGCAAAATGCTAATAAATTATGTTCTAAGAGTACTCAGATCTTGTGCTTGAGTAAACATAGAAGTACTCAGATATTGTACTTTTCACATGTTTCATACCTGATGAGTTTGCATCCCTGTATATATATATAAAATAATACAAATCTAAATGTTCTTAATAAATAGCCTTGTCTTAATGATATGGTCAGATTGGGTCACCTTGATTTAGATATTGGGACATTCCTGATGGGCGGAGAGAGGAATTCTCATTGTGATAGCATGACCACCCTTACAGGATGTGCTGACTATTTAAAACAAGCGCTCCATATGAGGAGAGAATGGAGAGAACCATGTGGATCTCATTTTGCACTTCACTGGCAGTGAGAGTGTTGCTAATGAAAAGGTAAGTTATGACTATACATTTTTACTTTTAAATGCACATATTTTACTGAACATTAACCAGGTAGCTTACATTCAGACTATGAAACTGTGTTTGCATGCTTTAAAATGTAGCAATAAACATGAAGTAACTCAGTAAAAAACTGTTATAGTGTGCTACACTAGCTATTAGTCTATGCTAGCTAGCTAGCTAACGTAGCTAATTTGCTAACATCAGCAGCAGCACCTAGCGTTGAAACACCTGCTTAGTCTGCTTCAATCTATCAGCTGTGTGACAAATGTGACTCTGGAAGATTTTCTTTTTTTTCTCTAAACTTTGTTTCAAATGTATCATGAATCCAAAAATAGCATGTAGGAAAGATTGTGCATGAAGTTAGAAGTGAAAGTTATTTTTAGACCAGAGAGCATTTAATGACACAGGGATTTTCAACTACTAGTCAATAGTGAGTTAATCAATAAAAGAATAATGTTTTTTCCTTTAAATGTTTTAACTTATATTTAAAAAACTACTTCTACTGCAACACTGTGATTTCCCTGTTTGGATCAATCTTTCTATCCATCTACAGTATCTTATTGACATCCAAGTAGTGTTAACATTTGTTATCACACTGGAACCTTAAGTAAGGTAGAGCGTTTTGCTAAATGTATTTACAATATGTTACTGTTTAGTTTTTTCCGGGGCAGTGTTCAGCCATGCTGTCCTCTTTTCCCAGTTTAGTTTCAGTGACATGGATGGGTTTCTATTTCATTTGACTAAGGCTTAAAACTGAGCTAGAACCTATTAAGGCTCAAGTGTACTAAAGGGAACCCAGCAGCATCACCCTGCCCACAGTGTCCTAGATGTAGTTGTCTAATACATAAAGGATTTCAATGAATTGCAATAATTATGGTGGTGTCTGGTCACATTAACGCTTCATGGTTTTTGATTATAGGATAAAAAAAGGGTGGGACTGAGACAACATGCGAGCGAGGCAGTTGACAAGACTGCAAAATTGGAAGTGAAGTCAACTCTTTTAAAAGGTATGTATTTTTGTCATCAGTACAATTTGTGTTTTTATGTTCAAAGTTGTATCAGATCCTACACCCTTACTAGTACTTAGAGTTCATTGATTAAAGTAATGTTGCATTAATTGCATCTTCATACTATTGATATATTTTGCATTGAAGGGCCTGATGGGAAAGCTGAATTGTTGGCCTGGTCTAGTGTGTCAGGATAATGTATAAAACAAACCAGAGCTAATAACTATTATATAATAGTACTTCTCATTAATAATGTTGAATCATTCTTCAGGTTGGAGAGCAAGCTTCTGCCACCGAGTCTTCTGAGGCTGAGATCCCCAGTACGAGTGAGCCAGCTCCTCAGAGATCTTCAATCTCCAACACACAGGTACTCCTTCAATGGATTTTCCCCTTGTCTTAATTTCCCTAATAATTCAGTATTTAACAATTGCCTGTTTTATTGATATTTGGTATTGGCCTTTGATGGTTCAATTGGCTTTTCTGTAGATTAGTGTATCTCTGAATTTGTGCTGCCGAACACAGTCAGGTTTTTCTGATTTAAATGGGGTCCAGTCAGGGGGCCTTCAGAGGAGTAGTCTCACCCTTTAGCAGAACACTCTCACACACACACATGTCAGGGGTGCTGTTGTTGTGGGGTCCACGTAACTGTGTTACTAGAACCACATTAAACTATACTTCTTTCTATTTTTCTGACCATAAACTGAAGGAAACATCATGTTTGACATGTGTGCTCTAACGTTAGCTCAGTTTGCTTTGTACCAGTCATACCAACTGTTGGTGAGAGGTCAATTCACGCTCCCAGACTTCACCTACACCTCTTTTTAACTGTTTGAGTTACATGAGGCAACACATTTATAGCAGATATCAGAGCCAACTTACACATATCAAAATAAAGAATGATTGTGAGTCATATAAACATTATCCAATACCTCCTTACTCATTTTGAGTAGGTTTTCTGTTTATGTTTATTGTTGTTGCATTGAAACAATATATTAATACTGTTGAATTATTCTTCAGGTTGGAGAGCAAGCTACTGCCACCGAGTCTTCTGAGGCTGAGATCCCCAGTACGAGTGAGCCAGCTCCTCAGAGATCTTCAACCTTCAACACACAGGTACTCCTTCAATGGATTTTCCCCTTGTCTTAATTTCCCTAATAATTCAGTATTTAACAATTGCCTGCTTTATTGATATTTGGTATTGGCATTTGATGGTTCAATTGGCTTTTCTGTAGATCAGTGTATCTCTGAATTTGTGCTGCCGAACACAGTCAGGTTTTTCTGATTAAATGGGGTCCAGTCAGGGGGCCTTTAGCAGAATACTCCCACACACATGTCAGGGGTGCTGTTGTTGTGGGGTCCACGTAACTGTTACTAGAACCACATTAAACTATACTTCTTTCTATTTTTCTGACCATAAACTGAAGGAAACATCATGTTTGACATGTGTGCTCTAACGTTAGCTCAGTTTGCTTTGTACCAGTCATACCAACTGTTGGTGAGAGGTCAATTCATGCTCCCAGAGTTAAATGTGGTCCAGTCAGGGGGCCTTAAGCAGAGTAGTCTCAAACACAAATGTCAGGGGTGCTGTTGTTTTGGGGTCCATGGTAACTGGATGTTAAAGTACAAATTTAAAAGAAAGATAATTTCCTATTTATTTTTAATTCATATTTTAATCCTAATGAATAATTGAAACGTTTTTCATATGTTTTAAATCATCAAGACATTTAAAATTATATCCCATTCAAGTTTGTGGGATATGATCCTGATCTTTTGTACTGTACCATTTTGTATCAGCTTATGGCAAGTCAGATTGTAATTTCAATTAGATTTGTATCATGAGCTACTTCAGAAAAATACATTAAGTATTTTATCATAAATACTAAATTGTAAGACTTAAATGACTGATATGACATGAATGAAAGATTACTTTGATATTACAAACCAGTTCACACTGTAGAGTTCAGCTGTAAATAAAAGCAGCGTAGAAATACAAGTGTGTTTTGGTAGACAAAAGAACACAGTAAAGAATGGATCAGATTTGTTTTTAGCCATTATACACCCATTGAAAAAAGCCGGATCAAATCTTCGAGTTTTAGCTCGGGATACATCTAATTTTCTTTTGCATCACTTGCAACACATAATTGATTATTTTGTATATCTGGTTTTCAGAGGGTCAAGTCACATCCACTCAGATGGAGGAGAATAAAACAACAATGAGAGATGGGAGCAATACAGATGAAGCATCGCAACAGGGCCTCATGACACCTCCACCAGCCGTTCAACCACAGACCCAGAGAAGGCAAAAAGGTCAACTTTTTAGACCATACTTTGTTACTGAATGCTCTTCCATGGTTGATGTAATGTTTCATGGTTCTACACTGACATCTTTTAGATCTGCTTCTGTATAATGTTAACTCTTTTGAATATATAACATTACATTTTGCATCCTCTTATTTGCTCTCTTGCATTTTCAGTTACTGGTGTAATATTGAAAGCAATTTTTCTGTGTTTCAATCCAATGTAAAAGGGTTATTTTAAACGCATTAGAAAATGTATACCTAGTTTAGCACCAGGCTTATGCAGTTAGTTTTTGTGCGTTTATTTGTGAGGTTTTGAGATATTCTCCTCTGAAACTTTCGCAAAAAAGCTTCCGTCCACACGCAATAGACACCGGATAGTGTCTGCCCACACGAGACAGCTCCGTTTAGCTCCAACTGCTGGAAAAGCTGCAGTACATATGCCGAGCCTGTACGTGGCGCTGTAACTTCCTCCACAAAAGCAGCGAAGAAGCATGGTTGTCATGGTTACCCTTCTGTTTATTCTCCGCGGTGGGGGCCGAGGGAACCGGGCAGAGTTTTTCGCCGGTCAACATGTGTTAAAGTTGAAATCTTCCGGACAAAATTATAGAAGTGCCGGTCAAAGGTCTTCTTTGTTATTTATTGAGCTTTAAAACAAATGACTAACGACTCGATATAATGATATATAATAATAAAATACACGGAGCCTGGCCTCTCTTTTTCCTCTCTTCTCACAGCGTCAGTGTCTGTCTCATGCAGCAGCTGATCCAGTAATGATGACTCGACAGTAAAAATAAACATATTTATAACTAGTTTAGGTAGTTTGAGAGGTAATTAAAATAGCTAAGGGTGATGATCTGACTTGAAGTGTGTGTTTTCCTCCCGCTGCATCACAGCGGGAGGAGCTGCGTGTCTCCGTCCTGTCAGATTAGACTTCACTCGCGTTTATGTCCATATCGAGATTAAGATAAATAATCTGAATTCAGTGTGCAGTGTACTTTGACGCGGGGGTGAGCAGCAGAGGTGGGGAGAGGCGGGGCTATTGCGTCATCATTATCAGAAAATGATCGTATTGGGGCGATCACACGGAGCCGTTGGACCCCCCAGAGCGCTCCGTTCCCAGATCTATCCACCTTGGGACCCGTTATCGTTTGCGGGGTCCGTTTCTATCGTTTAGTTACGGCCTCGTGTGGCAAAAAGGGCTATACGCAAGAGAAATATGCGGATACAACCCGTTTTCGGCCTTGTGGGGCACCAGCCTAAATCTCATCTCTTTTTTGTAATCTTCCTTTCATCTCAACTACCTTATCATCTCTTCTAGTTTCTCATATTATCTTGTTTTTTTCTTAACACAATTTAATCTTGTCCCTTTTCACACTTTCAATTTCCTTATTTCTTTCAATGTCCCAAATATCACATCTGGTGTCCTCGTCTGTATCTACCATTTTATTGTGTCATTACCTTTGAATCGCATATCATTACTTAAGTAATCTCCCTTCATGTCTAACATAAAAGTTTTGAAGGTTAAATTCTTCCAGTGACCTTACACCCTCATTTAAATCAGCCACAAGTTGTTTTTTAAGTCCTTTTTGGGACCTCTGTTATATAATAATGCCGTTCTTAAATGGCGATACCTTTTTGTGTACACTGAATACAGTTCTTCTTTTGAAAATTAAAAGTCTAATAACGACAATCTCCTTGTATTTACTGGAAAGCTCTATAACAGGGGTCGGCAACAGGCTGACCGCGGTCCGGATCCGGACCCAGACGCCGACCTATACGGACCCGGACCTATAATCAATACATTAATAGGGGATTTTTTTTTGACGGGGCGGGGCGATTCTATTTTAACCGCCGCCGACAGGGGCCGAAAGAGACGAGTGAGCGATACAGGGAGAGAAACACAGAAGAAGAGACGACTGAGCGGCAGAGAGAAGCGGAGAGGAAAGTGAGTGAAGAGAATAATTAGCGATACAGGGAGAGAAGCGGTGAATGTGAATACATTTTGGAATACTTTTTGGAATTATTGGTGGAAAAGTTTCCTCATAAAATGTAATATTCATTACCAGCAGAACTGTGTGCACACTGCACAGCGCTGCAGCATGTCTGTGAGGCCCCGCCCCCGCACGCAGATCAGAGAGAGAGATCTCTTTTAAAATATATAGAAACGGAGATGGTTCGATAAAATGTGCAAGATAACGTTTATGTAGCAGTTCTTTATTGTCGAAATGATGATATTTCATAACGGGATCAAATCAAAGTGAATGGCCTGCTGCTGCTGAATGCATGGGGCAAGTGACTGGAAACAGTTTTAAAAGTTATTACGTCGTTTCAGATAATAAATAATAATAGTAATTCATTCTATTTAGGGGCGCCTTTCAAAGCACCCAAGGACACCTGACAATTCATAACATATTCTAAGGAAAGGTTTAAGAGAGTACAAATAATGCAGTCCTGGTGATGTTTTTTATGTGGGGTGCAGATGAGAGGGAGCTGTCCAGAATGACCCAAAGATGTTGTGTTTGAGTTGTGCTCTTGATAAGCCATTAAAACAGTAAAATAAGTGTCTCCTGTTCACCAAAACATACCCATCTGTTATGGAAAAATAAAGTATTCTAAAAGTAATCTGAATACGTTACTTTTTTAAGACACGTAACTCTAACTGTATTCGGATTACTTTCAGAGCCATGTATTCAGTAACCGATTACATTTACAAAGTAACCCTCCCAACCCTGATTAAAAGTGCCAAAACGCCACTATGAGACAAAACACAAAGTGTTTGACCAAACATTCCCTCTCAAGTCAGGACTGAGGTCACAAAAAATAAGCAGTCTCAGAGCCCAATATGATCAGTCCACCAGGATCAAAATTAAAACTAAATATCGTTCCAGGGCAGGCTAACCGAGGCTAACCGAGGCTAACCGAGGCTAACCAATGAGCACCTGCATGTGTATGAGAATGGCCCTGACACCATTTCAGCCCAGATTTAAACTCCTGGCAGGACAAGCTCAAGCTCAATTCTCGCACTGAATTAAAGAAAAGTGAGTGAGGGACTGCAATATAAGAGGGAAAGAAAGAGAAATTTTAAAACTGTTCAATTGTTATGATGTGTAAAGACTGATATGTTCTATAATCGTCTGAAACTGTTAAGTCATGATGTGAAACGGTTAACAAAGCTATTTTATTTATTTCTCCATTTTATTTTTAAATGCAGCCCGAGAGGAACATTACACATATCCACAGTATTTACTGTATATCTGTATAGTTCAATGTTCATTGACAATAAATATTGTTGTTTTTGAATTGTACTTTCTTTATCTGATTGGCAGTCAGTTGTTGATTACATGCAGACGTTGATAAAGCTACAGGCTACTTCAATATATATCACACTAATTCATAAAGCAAGTTAGACATTTTGATGTTCCGGACCTTTGCATGGGGACATTTTCTCTAACTGGACCTCGTTGAATTTTAGTTGAATACCCCTGCTCTATAATAACATTGTATTGCTTAAATGTAAATTACAATTACTATTTAAGCAGAATAGCCTTATAAGCATGACTTATATGGCTTCAATAATTAACACTTAGAACACAAAGCCCTCTTTATTTAAAAAGAAGGAAACTGATGCAAATTCAGTAAATGTCCTGTGAGTCTCATTCACGAGTTCAGACATCCCAGTGTAACAGTGGGTAAATAGACTAATAAAAAACATGACTATAATAGCTTAAATATTAATTAAAATGCTATCAGTACATTGGAATTCAATATAATTGTGTCACTCAACAGAAGCTACATGTTGACACTAAAGGTGAAAATCATTCTGCATCATGATAGCCCTCACTTTGACAGTCAAAGGTGTTTCATTGTTACCTAAAGTAAGTTTAGTAATACAGTGTGCAAAGTGACCCCACTAATGTTTTAAACCAGACAGTGTGTTTTTGGAGCCCACACATGACTAAAAGCTAGACAGCGTGTATATATGGACCCCTCCTGTAACTCTGTACCTGACAAGACCCCATGAAACGGGTTATAGTCCGGTCAGTGACCTCTACTTTCTCTGATTGATAATTTGAAGTGAAATCTTTGTTTGTGTCCACTTCAGGATTCTGCCTGATTTTTTACAGTGCTGTACAACCTTCAGAAAGGGTGGATCCCAAAAGTGATGGTCTGGTCAGGTACCCCCAGAATGCAATAAAGACAGGGATGTGTGTGTGTGTGTGTGTGTGTGTGTGTGTGTGTGTGTGTGTGTGTGTGTGTGTGTGTGTGTGTGTGTGTGTGTGTGTGTGTGTGTGTGTGTGTGTGTGTGTGTGTGTGTGTGTGTGTGTGTGTGTGTGTGTGTGTGTGTGTGTGTGTGTGTGTGTGTGTGTGTGTGTGTGTGTGTGTGTGTGTGTGTGTGTGTGTATTGTTAAAGGTGCCTGGTGTGCATGTAACCTTGTTGGAGCCTCAACAGGACCTGATCAGCCCAGAAGGTTCCCCACAGCCCCATAACCACACAGAAACTCAAAGTATGCTTACAGCACACCCAAAAAATGAACTCAGCGTGTTGAGCCATGCATTTCTTTGTTTGAGTTAAAAACAGTCACGAGTTGTTAGACCGGTTCTGACACGCCCTGCACTTTTCTCTGATGAAGATAACTCAGATAACAATCACACTGCAACTCATTCTACCGGAAACACTGACAACAGTACATGGAAATCTTTCTAAACTCATTCTGTCTCACTCAGAGAGAAACCGTGCACAATATTTCAGACAGATGTTGAGAATCAGCATCAAGAAACATGTGTCCTGTTCAGGTAAACAGTGACTCTCTCCAGGTAAACAGTGACTCTCTCCAGGTAAACAGTGACCCAGCACCATGTGATCATGAGGATTCTCACCTGCTGAACTCTCTTCAGGTCTACTCACAGACTCTCTTCAGGTCTACTCACAGACTCTCTTCAGGTCTACTCACAGACTCTCTTCAGGTCCACTGACAGACTCTCTTCAGGTCCACTCACAGACTCTCTTCAGGTCCACACACAGAAACACTGCTCATCTCTTCGTCTTCAGTCCTGAGTCTGCCTGCATCTGATCTGAACACGCCTTCACACCCTCAGAAATCCAGAGAGTAAAAACACGTCAGAGTCACGTGGAAACCGGCCTTACAGGATGTAGCTGTCAGCCTGCCAGACTCTCCCTCACCTGCCTGAGCTGTTTAACACAGACAGTTTTTGATCCAGCGTTGCTCCCACTGCTTCATGGCACTCGTCTTGTTCGGAGAGCGGAGCATCGTCACACAGCCGCACCTGCGCACACACACACACACACACACACACACACACACATACACATACACATACACACACACACACACACAGTGGTGTAGTGGGCGTTGGACGCGGGGGTACCGTACCCCCACTTATTTGGAGCATGATCTTTTTTTCAATAGTCTAATAAATATAAAATCATTGCCAGTGTTATCAGTTGCAAGTGTGTATTTGTTGTAATAATGACAAAAACATAATACATTTCACAGTAATTATAATAAAAAATAAAAACGATTTCCTTAAAAAAATATGATTCGTCATCACGCTCCTGACCCCGCGGCGAGCTGGGGGTGTGTCAGTGTCAAGCGGCAAACTCTGGGGAAGAGCCGGGACGCCAATACGGAAGTGCCACAAACTGCAGCTCATATATTGGCCGATAGGCGCTGACTGCAGAAAGGAGCAATTTCCATAGACCCCCATGTTAAAATGCCCAATTTTACAGCCTAAAAAAACATGTTTCTACCCATGGATCCATTAAATATTATTATAGATATAGTTAGATTCCACCTTCATGATTATGGATCTGTGAGTGAATTGTTTTCTAACATTACCCTTTTATTTATATTAGGTCTTAAAGTTTTTGCATAAATTAGGGCGTGGTCACATTGAGTGACAGCTCTGTCAAGTGACTGCTGCTGTTAGCTTCTTGTCTCTCTGCTAGCTGCTCCGTCTCCGTGAAGCTACAGGGACTCTGCCTGCTCAGTTCATCCAGGGAACACAACTTGACCCCGGCCGTGTTTGTTTGTTCTTCATGCTTATATATCGGACTATTGTGACTCGCTCTGCGGTTAAACAGACGGTGCATGAATGCCGTTTTGCGGTAAGTGAAATTAGAGTACTTTATTTATGTGTTTATGATTTTAATCAGCTACGTAATGAATGTGTTAGCGTGTAAGCGAGTGGTAGCTACATCGGTGCTAACGATGCTAATCGTAGCCTCCAAGTTAAAACCATAGACCGTATATATAAAGGTTAAAACGAAATAGACAAGTGTTAAGCGTTAAGTAGGATAATACTGTAGAACAAAAGGCTTTTGTTTGAGGTTGATAAAATAAGGTCATCCTTGTAACTTAGAGAGATATGTTATTATGTAGGTAGGAACTTTATGCATCGCTAAGGTTAATTTAAATTGGCTATGCTCGAGTATGTAGACAAGCTAATGTCGAAGTAGTGTATGTGAAATCAACCTCACAATAAGATGTGTGTATATTACAATTATTAATGTCATATTTCAAGATGATTACTTAGATATTACAATATGGTTGGTTGAGCTGGAGTTCATTATTGAGCTTACACGTTAACGTCACAGTCATCTGAAGAACGAACCCAAACCTTGTTGTTTTTATTAATTGCATTACCAAATTGGTATCAAATAAACAGTAAGCATTGGTAACACAACTTCCAAAGTTACAGTAAAATAAAAAGAACCCTGACTCGGGCAATACACAATCCAACATGTTCAACAGAAGATAATAAGTTATATTGTTTGTACACATGGTACTTTACATATATATCTGTTTGTTTTAAAGTGTCCAGGTGATGCAGACAGGCTGGACCAGAGAGTGAGAGACAGAACTGGACTCCTCACAGCAGTGAACTTCAGCACAGGTACAAATACTCTTTTTTCATACTGTACAAAGAATCAAGAAAGATATTGGTTTAAATAAATGAAGTATTGACTTTAATACACTGATATATATTCCATTAAACAATACTAAATACTAGATCACCTACACATCAGTGAAGTTGAGGGTTTTTTCCATGCAAAGGGTTACATTTAGATGTTAACAAGCAATATGACTGTCAGCTTTCTAATTGAATGTATTGAAAGCAAAGCTATTTAACACATAGTGAGAACTGCTATTTATCTCTCAATATTGTCTGTAAAAAACTTGGTAAAAGTGATTCTTTCAGTGAGACAACAGAGCAAGCTTCTACAGTTGCACTACGTTTTGATAACAGTTCAATATTATTTTGATAATAAAATATATTTCAATGTTGATGAATTGCATACTGTTCATTCATAATCAGATTGTCTTTGTAGCTCACTGTTGAAATAAAAGAAAAACATGCAAAACATATAAAATAATTATATCTACAGCCCCTAAACACACAAACACACCTCTTTCATAAATAACACAATAATAATATGTTTTATGTTTCCTGTAATTTTTGTTAGGAAAGGACATGCCTGAAAGACACGACTCAGCATCTCCTCTTTCTCTGAGGGTCAAGAAAAACATCCAAGAGGAAAATTAAAAGCTGATGTTATGAGATTTTAAGACCAGTACAGGACATTCACTAGGAAACTACTTTTATTGTGAAAACACAGTCAGCTGATCGAATGCACCTATTTCCACATCTACACTCCATCAGCTGATTATTTCTATTTGCCTCACTTCAT
This sequence comes from Trematomus bernacchii, assembly GCF_902827165.1. Classification (NCBI taxonomy): domain Eukaryota; kingdom Metazoa; phylum Chordata; class Actinopteri; order Perciformes; family Nototheniidae; genus Trematomus; species Trematomus bernacchii. The sequence goes on along the minus strand of NW_022987791.1, from coordinate 107,790 downwards.
GAGCTTCACAACATGTACCTTGTACCGCAGAGTTTGCAACGTCACAAATAAATGGGGCCAATCTTCAGTCGGATGTGAATGTGTAATCTAACATTTTCAGTAAGAATAATGGACAAAAGGAGTGCAAATACAAATTCAATTTATTGAAATCTGAACCAAAAGTTAATCAAACATGTTTTAAATAAAAAGCACATATGGACAGAAGGTGTAAACCTATTAAATGTATAAGTAAACACATTTAGTCAAATAAAGTGACAGACTAGGCCTGATCAGGTGGTATCAGCTATGCATGGGCTCCTCCATCAGGCCTGGTCCTCCTCACAGAGGAAAGACCCTCAGTCCTCTCCAAAGCAACAGACAGGACGTCCATCACACGGAGGTTTCTCCCTGAAGTCTCTGCAGCTCTCTGGACACCACGCTGTCTCAATCCGTCCACACTGAATATGAGAGGGGAAAAATGAAAATAATAAATGCTTTAGACAATAAGAAATATAAAGTTCACTGTTGAGTTGCTCAGTTTTTTTAGATTGTCAATACTATTACTGTATAACTAATATCTCAGGTTAAGATTTTAACATTTTGTCTTTTGAATTGTTTGTCTAAAGTCAAGGATCTAGAACTGGTACTTATAGTTTTAATGATACAGTCTGGTTATAATGCTGTTTGGAGGAGGCCTCACAGGTAAGAGCACTAACTAGCTATCATCTATGGAGGACGGAACATGACATAAGTATAAATAAATATATGTGTAAATAAATGTATGAAGAAATACAGCAATAAATAAATAAATACGTAAATAAATAAATAAATACAGGAATAAATACATAAATAAATAAATGTTGAAATAAATACACAAATAAATAAATAAAAGAATAAATAAATATGGAAATAAATACACCAATGTATAAATAAATAAATAAAAGTAGAAAAATAAAACAGAACACACGTTATTATATATATTTCATATATTTCTACATTTACGCGACATACATTTATTTATTTATGTATTTATGTGTCCGTATGCTAATGAGGTGGGCGGTCCTAACCTCAGTCTCAGGATTGGTTACAGGAGTGTGTGATTATTTCTGGCAGAGGGCTCTACTACTAACGCCTGGCTAACCGCGCTGATTCGAATGCAGGAGCTTTACTGTTTAGCCCTTATCTTTATACATCCATGGTTTATCCACAGTTGTAAGGATTATTTATGGATATTGGTTTAAGAGCCATTGGAGATCATTTACGATCATTAGCGGACCATTTAGAGAACGGAGAACCAAAAGACTATGTCCAGTTTTGTGTGGAACGATGTATAGAGGACTTGGCTCAGCTCGACATGGATGTGGATGCTAACCCAGCTGTGTTTGAGAGTCTTCAAGAGGTTGCCGTTGGGGGCACACCGCTGGGGACATTGCGCAGGTGTTCGGGGTGTGCGAAAGAACAATTATTAAAGAAGCCATTAGCGAGTTGCCGTGGGTGTACACTGTACACAGAATGAACAGATGTGACTTGCCACAAATCTCTTGCTTCTGCCTGGCTCCAACAATTGGCGAATCCTGCTTCAGACTGAGGTTAGGACCGCCCACCTCATTAGCATACAGACACATAAATACATAAATAAATAAATGTATGTCGCGTAAATGTAGAAATATATGAAATATATATAATAACGTGTGTTCTGTTTTATTTTCGATTTTTATTTATTTATTTATACATTGGTGTATTTATTTCAACATTTATTTATTTCGTCATTTATTTCGTCATTTATTTATTCCTGTATTTATTTATTCCTGTATTTATTTACGTATTTATTTATTCCTGTATTTCTTCATACATTTATTTACACATTTATTTATTTATTTATACTTAAGTCATGTTCCGTCCTCCATATTATGGAGGACGACCATCACATGTACCTTAGCTTGACTTAAATGTATTAAACGTATAATTAAGTGATAGCAAAATATAAATAACTAATGTCATGCAAACATATTAATATTTGCTTAATTCCAGTAATGAATTTAGCACATTGCATACAAACGTTAAGGGATTTTAAGATTCTGAAGTATTATGCTAAAAACTCAATAACTTAGATTGTTATTTATAGTTTTGCTGAATAGTTTCATGTCCGCTTACCTTAGAAACGTAAAATGTGACGGCAGTGTGCAGATGGGGAGCATGTTAGCTTAGCTTCTTAGCTTGAGCTAGCTCTGTTACTTCCAGCTCGGAGGCAGCAGGTCCCGCCTCGGCACCGCCTCTTTGCCCTTATTTGGAGCAGGCGGGAGTTACGGCCCGTCCACACAGCAGCGTTAAAAAAATCTTGGAGGTGGGCGTATCTGAAGCGTGGGGATTTTTTGCGAGCAAGGCACCAACAACCAATCACATGAATCTCCCGCCCCCGACATACGAAGCAAAAAAGCCCGAAGTAAACTGGATATAAACTCCCCAAACAGGCGAAAACCTACCACCGTCTCTGCCACCTCCCTCCATGCCTGGCTCCTCCGGTTTATATCCCGGTAGGTAAATAGGGACTGGTCATAAAGCACCGGGTGATTCCCTACCGCTCATTTCTCCTCCATGTTTTGGAATATGAGGAAATGACCTGCGGTATGTCTCTCCCAGCATACACACGGTTTGATTGGCTAGCGCTTGAACTGTCAGATTTGCATACACAGGATTTGATTGGCTGACGCTTCCACCTCAGCTTCAAAAGTTGAACATTGCTCAACTTTGAATCCTGAAAATCCTGAAAATCTCCGCTCTGCTGCCCACAATGCAGTTCGGCGAAAAGTGAGGGAAAGTGACGTCACCCCATTCAAAGTGAATGGGCAGAAGCGTTCCAAGATTTTTTAACGCTGCTGTGTGGACGGTCCGTTAGACTCTGACGTCACTGTTGAGCCTTTAGTGGCCGACTCCGCCTACTAAGGGCTTCTCTGCAACTCTGCAGAATCCTCTGGGTGACGTCACGGACCCTACGTCCATTTATATATACAGTCTATGGTTCAATGGCATTAAAACGGAAAAAAAAAATGCTACAACTGTTGATCCATAGGTTGATAATGTACCTGTGCCTTTGAAAAAATTATTTATAATCCATAATTCCATTTTTATGTAAAAATCGGAGCGGAAAAGTTAGCTGCTAATGGTAGCCACCAGAGTGTATGCAGCTTCCGGTTTTGGTATAGAGTGGCGAAGTCACGCCCATCTACTTCCGCCCCATGGGACATTATTTCGGAAAAATAATGTATTGAAGTCAATGGAGAGAGAAAACGTATCTTTCGATCCCGTTTGAATTGTGCCATGAATTACACATATGATGTTTGTCAATCTTAAAAAATAATTTCCATGTCAAAAAAGTCACAGTTTGTCGCAAAACTGTTGAAATATAAGACTATGAAAAATCCGTAACTAGAAAGACTACAAATCCCAGAGTCGCATAAGTGATGTCACAATTGTTTTCCTCCACTAAGAGATAGCTAAGATCAGCGCCATATAGATATAATCTATCTATATGGCGCTGGCTAAGATAAGATAACTTTAACAAGATGCCTGTGTGCTTAGTACCAGGTTGTTATTATACCAGCAATGGGTCTTGCTCGTTCTTTCGCTTCCCGTCTGATGAAAGGACCAGGAGTGTCTGGATCAAGCTAGCTAGTAGCTAGCACGTTAGTTAGCATTACAGCCTTGTCATTTTTATTAGCCTTAACATGAAGTAACATTAAGTAACCCAAAATGTTAAACAGTAAGAGTAGTAGTCATATTTCGTGAACCCTTTGAAGAGTACTGTCACCGGTGTGATCATTCTATAATACACAATTTAAGCCCGGGGGAGAAATGCTAACGCTAACGCTAGCATCGACCATCTTCTCTACTTCATGCTATCTGCACAAATGGTTGACATTAAAGGGCCCATGTCATGGCCATTTCCACTGATCATAATTACATTGTTGAGGTATACTAAAATAGATTTATACTGTGCAATTTTCCAAACTCACATTGGTTTCGCATACAGCATCTCTGTCAAGCATGTGTATTCAGCAGTATTCACTTTCTCCACTAAACGACTCGTTGGAGCTCTTGCCCCCCCCTCCCTGTGAGCCTAGTGTGCTCCGATTGGTCAGCTCGGCCACTCGTTCTGATTAGTCAACCACCAGAGAGGCTGCGCCCATGTCAGTGCTTTTCCCGGCTGCTCTCAGCGTAACATCAGTCTTATCATGGCGTTGGTACAGCGGTATATTTTATATACATATATATTTTTAACTGTTGTTATAGAAGAGTGTGACGGCCCCAGGGCCTTTGTCTTACGATGGGGTGGAGCTGAAGAGGCTAATCAGCACGATCACGGACACCTCCGGACACAGTCTCTCTCCAAAGCGGCTGCAGGAAGACTAACTCTGCGATCCTCTGAACCACCTATCTCTGCATTTACCACAATAAATGTGCCGTGGTTTTGTAAACTCGTGTATGTCTCCTTGTCTTTCCGTTGTGGCCTACGAGCCGCTCCTAACAAAGAGTAAGTTATTTTTACCCGTTATAAACTACTACTGTTTGATGAGAAATCAAATCATGGTTTGCTATATATGAATTCAGGGAAGAAAGGATAGGCCTACTAAGTATTTCCATTAAACTTTATTTTTAGAAATGTACAAAATGAACATAAATATACATATATACACACGGTATATCATTCATTCCTCCTCCTCGCATCTTGCCCGTGCACAGTCGGTGCGGTGCCTTTTAGCACGAGGCCTCAGTAGTAGTCGAAGTCCCTTCCCCGTCATGGATTGTCCGCCAGGATCTGGCTGGACGAAATCAAATGCAAATCACAAAATATTAGAGAAACTTAGTTGTTTTAGATTCGTTAGTAGTAGTTGTGTAATGAACAGCTTGCCTGCTAATATGCTAACCTAGCTTTGTTTACCTTGGTAGCTAACACGATATGAACGTTAGCTTGGAGGAAAGGCAACTATAATGCAGTGTAATAAAACTACTATGAACAAAAGCTAGTGGTTCATATTAGGCTAGCAATAACGTGTTTATAATTGCAATCGTATACGGGTATTCTGCTACCATACAATGTAACTTGCATGAATACATTGTTTTGCGCTAGCATACAGCTAGCCTCGTTAGCTACATGCAGTATATGTACGGTCACAATGTACGGTAAATCACAGTACAGTATACTGTATGAGTATTCCGTGTGTGTGACTGCAGACATTCTCCTGCCATGACAAACATGTAAGGCCATCTGCTGACATTGTAGTTGATATATTTAAACGCTAGCAACGTAGCATCACAAAAATGTTTTTCCGACCAAAACTAGCTCTAGCTCCGTGTGTTAGATCGCTACGCCAGCTATAATGTAATTACGTTTCGCGACTGACCGCACGGCAAATCACCCGGAGTATACTGTCAATAGGTATTTTGTGTGTGAATGCAGACATTCTCCTGCTATGAGATACATGTATGCAAGGCCATCTGCTGATATTAGAGTTGATATATGGAAACTCTAGCAACTTAGTTAGCACAGTTAGCACTGTGTCAATGGCTTAGCAGTCCAACACAGTTTACACATTTAAACAGTCTTGTTTGATAAATACACAAATAACAATGCAAACTTACAGGTTGTATACCCAGATCTTCCCCTGCTCCAAACGGTCCAAACAAGCTGTGCATATCCGGCCTCAAACTGGGCAATGTTTTGGAAGCTTTCGTCTGTGAAATGCCGGTTCTTCGAACCTCTGGAGGAGGAACACGCCGCTGCTGGTGTGGCCATAGCTCTTCGGGATTGGTCCATTTCGTTCCGGGTACCGCATGACATCAGGCGGTACCCGGAAGAATCAAATGGGCAGTGACGTATCTCCAACGAGGCGTTTTGGGGAGGTATTTTCTATGTTAGAGTTTTACTCGCTACAGGGTGTACTTTGAGGGTTTTGACTCTGCACACCGTTTACATGCATAAAAACCTTCATAACACACAAGGGGACGGGTAATAACCGGAAAAGCATGACATGGGAGCTTTAAACATTAAAACGACCAGGCAGTTCAGAGAGAATCAAAGGAAGGCAGGCAGGCAGCTTTGCATGACATTCTTCAGGACGTGTTTCATTGTGGTGATAGTGAGGGTAGTCAATCGTTTTGTTGACAAGACAGTAGTGACGGCCATCTTGGTGACATGTGTTGTTGACCAGAGATGTAGTTCATTGAGCGTTTCACACAAACAAATGTGTTACTTCACAGTTTTACGACACATTTTTTTTGTTTTGACTTGCAAAATTATCTTTTAAATTGACAAACATCATATGTGTAATTCGTGGCACAATTCAAACGGGATCGAAAGATAATCTTTCTCTCTCCATTGACTTCAATACATAATTTTCCGAAATAAGGTCCCATGGAGCTCCACCGGAAGGGGAGGGACTTCGCCACTCAATATGTACACCAGGGCTATTCAATTGGCGGCCCGCGGGCCAAATCCGGCCCCGGGGTGATATTTACTGGCCCTTTGAGTATAATGTTAAAAAGTAATCAACTTTTTTTTTTTAAGATTTCTTTTTTTTTTTTTTTTGTGCCATAGTGCCTTTATTCCAGAGAGGGTGTTACATTGAGAGATAGAGGGGTAGACAATGCCTGAAAACTTCGACGGGCTCGGGTTTCGAACCCACCTACTATACTGTAGTGACAACTCCTGTCATTGATTGCATCTCTGCGTGAATGATTAGATCTTTCACCTAAATGAAATCAAATGAAACATGTAGGCCTACTGAGTTCTGAACTTGCCATTTAGATCTATAAAGGCCTTGGGGCTATGTTGTTTGATTGAATTAAACACAATATATGCACTCCACTATGCTGTTGTAGTATTTACTGTATCTGAAGCTCTTAAATATGATTGCTCATATTTCAAGCCATCTTTTTCCCGGCCCCTTGCTTTGGATCATTTTCATCAACCGGCCCCATTCCAAACTAATTGAATAGCCCTGATGTACACTAACACTTGAACCTGAACACACACATGCACATGTGCAATATGTTGTGTAATGTGTTTTGGGGCCATAACATTAAATTACAACAGGATTGTACAGTTATGAATGCATAATAAGTTAGTTATGATGTAATTAAAACAATATTGGATGAAATAAATCATGGGTCAAAATTGACTTTTGAACACAACACAAGGGTTCAATATTTATATATGTATTTTTATATAGTCTTAAAGTTACAACCGGCCCTTTCAGTGCAACCATAATGCTGATGTGGCCCGCGATGAAATTGAGTTTGACCCCCCTGACCTAAACTCTCATATGCTCCTTATTGGGGAGAGCAAAGTCGGGTCTCAGGACGTCATGAAACTGTAGAAATTGTAATTTTTTTCCCTTCAAACAATCACAGATCTGAGGGCATAAACGCAGCACGTATCTGTACAAGTGTCCTACGTGTATGACATTTGGTGGGTATATGTAACACATGGAGAAGAACAAAAAACGATATTGGAGCGTGTCCCTAAACCCAACAGGAAGTCGGCCATGTTGAATTTAACAGCATTTCTTTACCGTATTTTAACAAATTCCTTGTACAGAATTGCTCCAATCCACTTCAAATGTGTTCAATAACATCTTACGACATTGAGGAACAATATTGTATTAAAATCATTCGTCTACATCAACCACCCTGCTTGGACGTGGTGGCAAAAAAAGCTCCTTTCAGCACAAAACTAGACGATGAAAATGACATTGTGTTATTACCATTTGCTAGTTAGTCCATGCTCCAACTGTCCCTGCATAACCACAGCTGTACCCGGCATCCAATCAGTAGCCTCGATGTGTGTCGATGTCCAAGGACTTGTTTAAGTTGCTGTTCTAAGAACCAATGGGAGGAAAGAGAGGAGTTATATCACTGAACCATAAAACAATAGAACATGAACAGCTGAATATGAGTGTTAGCTTTGCCAACCTTAAGCCTGGACACAGATTGAGTTTCATGTGATGTTTTGTATTTATTTCAGCCTTCATTCTTGGAGTTGTTGAAGCCTCGCTCGTGGAGCTGTCACAGAGATGCTGGACTCTGATTGGCTGTGATCCAGGTCTCTTCACTGCCTCTGTCTTACCGTCTGTTCTCTCTAGTTTCATTTACATGTGTCTGTGCAGGCCCGGTTCTACAGGGGGGCACAGGCATGCATTGCACCCCCAGTTGAATGTTATGCACCCTCTATTCAAAAAAGAGAAGGGAGCGAACAACAATAATAGAATACAATACAAAACAAATTGTGTCAGGTGCGCGTGACCTGCTCCGCTGCGCGTGCATCATTTCCAAAGTGCTTCTGCAGCAGTGACACACATCTGTGGATAATCATGGATATACGAAAATGGTTAAAGCAACCATCACTAAACGCCAGCACCACTGCATCTACTGCAGACAATAGCAACAGGTCAGATGGGGACGTTACGTTACCCGCCGTCGTGGACACTAGCTTACCCCCGCCCGACTCGCCGCCCCCGGAGCAGCAGTCTTCGTCGCCCGAAACAACGCCGCAGGTGCAAGTGGACCACGGCAAAACAGAGCCTGCCCAGGTCTAAACAAGTACTCACTTGCTTGGTTTCAAAACATAACAAGTGCCACAATCTGTTCATTGGGGACCATAACATCAATGCTATTTTCCATTGCTGTTGCCGGCCGCTATTGCTCACGTAAACCTACTACTGCTGCTGCACCCCCTGTAATCTCAGAGGCACCCCAAGTCCTTTTGATCTGCGCCCCTGGTCATGTGTCTGTGTATGAATGTATGGAAGAGATCCAATAATGTGCCAAAATGTTCTTTACTCCAGCAGCAAAGTCACAGCGATGCCTTACTCTCCTGTTTTATGTCTTCAAAATCATCCCAACACACTGACACGCTCACATTTAATCACATGTGAGCTTTTATTTGCTTTCCAGATGCATTTCCATTATGTTCGCCTCGATCAGCTGTGAAACCTCTCCTTGTGCCAATATGATCTGATGGCTAACAGGAAATACAAACATCACTCACAATGGTTCATATTTAACAGTGTGCAGTTACTACTGTATTACAGATAACGTTCAGTATGTTGAGAATGTTATTTATTTTCACCGCCAAATAGATTTATTTTGGAAAAGAACGGTCGCTGTTTGGTGTTTTGTTTAAATTCATGAGAGATACTGCAGAAGATTTGTCTGAAAAGGAAAAGGAAGGTGCGTTGGAAAAGGTTGGGACATGATTGTATAATGAATCTTAAACTAAATGGAGATGGAAACTATGCTGAGTTAAGTTCATATAGTCTGACAGCTGAATGTATTTGTAATCATCCCAATATTTGTAATTGAACTGGTTTGAACATGAATTTAGCTTCAGAGATAATTCCCTTTTTAATCTGAAAGATGTTCTGTTTTTGAGAGTTATGTGAAGGTGAAACACACAATCATTTAATACTGCAATTGAACTTAAATATGAAGGATACTTGCACTAAGGGCTTCAGATTGTATTGTGAGATATTCAGCACATGCAGTCAGACAGGGTTTTGTTTAAATCATAAGTACACTGTCGTTTCCATGTCAAACTAATGGAAAAAGCAATGTTTGTGATCATTAGTTCATGCTGTCTTGTGAGTACATCTCAAAGGTAATGCACAGTTGATGTCACTCAAATACTGACATGTTTGACAGCAGGGAGAGTGAAAGATAATGTGTTTACATGTGTGAATAATGAGATGCACAATTAAGAAAAAACTCTGCACTTTCAAAAACGGTGACCACAAGGTGGCGCTGCAGTAAAGCTTCACTTTGATGCCTCTGCTCACGGAGAGGCTTCCCCAGAGTCATTTACACATAATACATTAACAAACAACTACCAGCTACTTATTTGTATACATATGTACAGATAACAGAATGATTGGGCTACCCTGTACTACTAAGTAACTCCTGACAAGTCCCTTTATCTTGAAATTGAGATTCAGAGAAAAACTTAAGAGCCAACCTGTTTATTGAAATGATTTATTTATATTTGGGTCATATACTCTGTCATTTATGTGTCCTGTGAACTCATTATGAATCAGTTTGAAAAGTGTCTGATACATTTTGTAAAGACTCGACAAAGTGTAAGAACTCAAGAATATGTTGCCTTAACCTGTTTTGTATTATACATGTTGTATATAATGGTCATTGTGCCAACTTAATGGTATTGATACAGTCTTTCATTAGTTATTTTACATCACATGTGTCAAACTCAAGGCCCGGGGGCCAAATCAGGCCCTTGGTGGATTTAATTTCGGCCCGCAGGATAATTTCTAATTACTATTAGATCTGGCCCTCCGGTATATTGCACGCACACCTTCACTCCATCCTGAGGGTCTCCTCAGCTCAGAGCCTGACCCCAAACATTGATGACCTTGCACCCAAGATGAGATGCCAAGTATCTGAACTAGCATCACAGAGCAGCACACTGAGTTCACATGTTTCCTTCTGCACTTTTTCTCTCACGACAACAGGGCATGTTTGGTTTTCTCTTTGAGGGGAATAGTTTTGTTGAAGCTGTTGTTGGCCTGTGGAGAAATGTACTCATAAGAAATGACTCTGGAAAAGCTGCAGATAGAGCCATAAGAAATGAATGCAACTGATTATTTAATGTTTCATGTTGTTTTTATAGGCAATCATTTAAGCTTTGTTAGTTCCAGGTTTAATATGTGCAATAAGTTCATTTCAATAAGTTCTGCAATAAACATTGAACCAGTCCGGCCCTCGACTAGTACCCATTTTTTTTATTTTGGCCCACTGTGTATTTGAGTTTGACCCCCCTGCTTTAGATGTATTAATTTGCAAATTTGCAAAGATCTTTAGTGGATCTATAGAAGTGTATACTGTCTATAAAGTATGTGAACAATTGATGAATCAATATGATTTGACTTATTCTGGTATGTTTTATAAGTCTGAGTCATTATACAGTCACAGTGCTTAATGAGGTTCAAGACAAACTTAGATCGTATGTTCCTCAACAGTCAATCAATCAATCAATGTTTATCGATCGCTTCTTCTGTCGTTTACATAAATGTTTTGGTATATTTGGCTCGGTAGGAAGACTTTGATGCACATTCAGTACCAGTGTGTGAGGTTGTGGTTACGATGGCGATATCCGGACGCGAACAGCGAGACTACAAAAAAAGAAACGAGTTGACTGGGGATGTCTGTTCAAAACATTGCGAGCTCCAATAAATCATTTAAACCAGCTATTGTTGCCAGAGTTATGACTGATTATCGTTCTTAATGTGATACCAAGTCCATCTGAGACCTGTGTACACCTTCAGATAGCCTCCAAGTGAAGCGTACGTTGTTTACTCACAGTTTGAAAGCAGCGTGGAGAACTCCTCAGCTGTGGTAAGCTGTGATCCGCTCCAATAAATCATTAAAACCAGCTATTGTTGCCCGATTTATCACTGAATATCGTTCCTAATGTGATACTAAGTCCATCTGAGACCTGTGTACACCTTCAGACAGCCTCCAAGTGAAGCACACGGTGTTTACTCACAGTTTGAAAGCAGCGTGCTGGAGAAGTCTTCATCTGTGTTAAACTGTGACCCGCTCAGGTAAACGATGATCCGCCCAGGGAACTGGGACCCGCCCATGTTAAACTGTGACCCGCTCAGGTTAAACTGTGTTAAGACTTCTGTGGCTATCTACCAGCGATCATGTTTAATATGAAAGACTACACACACATTTATCCCTTATAAAAACAGTATTCTGCAGCACTCATCCAGATAAGATGTGACTGTTAACTCGTTTTACAAAGATAGCAGCAGAAATGTCATTGCTGCATGTGCAGGGATACTTAGACTTTAAAATGCTGATGGGTCATTAATGTTGGTCTCGGCAAACAATATTAGGAGTCCTCTATTCAAACGTAATATTCAGTGTGTAGCGACATGAAAATAACAAAAAAGTTCATGCTGGACTCAAACCCGAGTCCCAAGAGCAAAAACCATTCGGGCCCTGCGCATTACTAGTACGCCACAGATCTACTCAAAGTGTTACACCACTAGACTTTAATATATTGCATTATAACCTTGTTAAAAAGTTCCAGAAAGATGCAACCCGACCATCATTTATTATGTGAGCGAATGTATCTACACTTATAATATACATATTATAGTAGGCATTTGCTTAGAAATAGTATAGGCTACTGACTGAGGTCTGTATCAAGCCTCATTAAGACCCACCGAGATCAGATATCCTAGTTTATCAGCCCACATTATGTTGTGATAACTTTTAATTGTACATATAAATGTGTTCTAGTCAGGGGCGGACTGGGACTACAAATCAGCCCGGGACTCTCGACCGGCCCACTTCGGTACCGCCGGCCCACCTCGGTAAATGATCAACGGGGGGGTGGGGGGTGCTAGTGAGTTATCCGAGCGGCTCACCTCGGTGCCGCAAGTAAATACCGCGAGGAAATTGTCGACGGGGGGGTGCTAGTGACTTATCCGACCGGCCCACATCGTCCGACCGGCCCACTTCAGTACCGGCCCATCGGGATTCGTCCCGAACGTCCCGATGGCCAGTCCGCCCCTGGTTCTAGTGCACACACAAAGTTCCAATATGCAAATCAGGCCATGTGTGTCGTTACATTTGCCATGCAACATTATGCTAGAATATAATATTTAGCCTCACAATATAGACATTTTTAAACACAAACTTTTTAAATAGGCCCCCCATTTCCTGTTGCTATGTCTGCTAATGCAGAAGCTGATAGGATGTAAACCTGGATCAAAGCTGTTGCGCTAGAAACAGAATGCAATTAAAAAAAGGTTTATATTCTAGCAATACTGGCTGTCTTTTCTGTCTTGTGACGGACTCACCAAATAAAATACTTTACAGCATAGGCATCACGTCCCCTATGGTGTGCTAAGGGCTAATTTTACATATTGCAACTATAATAACAGTGGCCAAATTCATGTTCTAATATGCAATGCAAGCTTTGCTTCTGTATAGTAGATAGACTTACTCATTAGTGTGACAGAAGGAAAGACAACAACAATGTTAGTAATGATTCAGTATCAGCTTTATTTGGCATGTGTACACATACAAGGAATATAGCCTTTTTCTGTCCTGTTGGGATCCAAACCACACAGCGATGGATGTACAGAGAACAGACTGGATTATTGCAAAGTCATAATAATAATACATTATATTTATATACCGCTTTTCTTCAACTCAAAGTCGCTTTCATTTCATTTCAAACCTTTATTTATCCAGGTTGTATCCCATTGAGATCATTGACCTCTTTTTCAAGGGAGACCTGCTCAAGTAGGTTCCACATGAAACATTAAAAACATAAACAGAACAACAAAAGGACATCATACAGCATCATTACAGGGATTACAATTTACATAACTATCCACATGCACAGGTACCAACAGCTTCCGATTCAGTAGCATCCAACAGAGCTTTAAAAACATTTAGTGGCACCAGATTGCTCAGTTTCCATTTTAATTGCAGACTATTCCAGGACAGTGGAGCTGCGCATCTAAATGCTATCTTCCCTAAGACAGTCCTAGCAGTTGGCACATTTAATAAAACCACAGCATGCGATCTCAGGCAGTAGCCACTTACAATTCACCGTGAGATCAGGGAGCAGATGTAGGGTGGAAGTTTCCCTAACATGGCTTTGTATATAAAAATGTACCAGTGACTGAGCCTCCGTACAGTTAGTGAAGGCAGACCAGCCCTTGCATACAGGGTACAGTGATGGGTTAATGCTTTACAGTTTGTCACAAATCTCAGTGCACTGTGATACGCAGCATCTAACTTGACCAGGCAATTGGCAGGTGCATTCATATAAATCAGATCACCATAGTCCAGCACAGGTCAAAAGGTCACAGAGACCTTTTACAGTATGATGGAGGGTAGACAAACAAGGACAGGCAAACAAATGAATATAGTAAAATAAAATAAACAGAAAAGGCAGTCAAGAGGAAGTTGATTGAGAGGGGGGGGGGGGGGGGGGGGGGGGGGGGATTATGGGTAGACAGAGTTGAAAGTAAAAAGAGTAGAACTGGATCAGCAGCTCCTGAGGCAGGTTGTAGCCTCCTCAAGACTTGCATGCAGGGCAAAAATACTCCTCCTCTGTGGAGGGCAGTCCCATGCATCCAACATGATACCACATGATGCAGGTGGTGCACTCAATCTGACAGGGAAAAAGATAAATACCTTAGAATACTGTCAAACATTTTGTCAGGTTCACATCAATCATCCTGATTAGGGTGTAAAATGAAGCCGTTTTAACTTCCTTAGACATTATTTCTTTACATAGTATGGCAATGGGTGTCAGATATAGGGTTAACATCTTAGCTGTGGTCCTTTCTGTTTGGAGTCTGTGGTATGTTCCTTCAGCTGCTCCAGTGCCCACCGAAAGTGCAAAGACATGCAAGTTAGGTGAATTAAACTATACATTTTCAATAGCTGTGTGATAGTGAGTGTTCACCCAGTGATGTTGAGGTAACCTATCCAAGGTGCATCCCAGTCTTCCAGCAGAAGGTTGGTCAGGACATGAGTTTCTCTACATACCCACGTATCAATGTCAGCCCCCGAGCTGAGCTCCCCACAAGCCCTGCAGAGCTGGGATAGGTCATCTGTAAACAATAAGATAATGTAGTTTAATGGCAATATAGACACATGCAAGTATACCTGGTAGAGCTCTGTATACCTGAATTTGTCACCAGAGACATTGCCATGTCCAGCCGCAACATGGCCACACCCTTCTGGTCAACAGGGTAGTCAACGGTTTGGCCGGACAATATCTGCTCTGCAAGCTAAAAAGTGTCCGATAAGTATAATTTGGAGCACTTTTTAATAATGACAAATAGCAACAGATATAATCAAATGTTTACCTTGCACACAAACACCCCGCATGATGCCGAGTCCTGTTGCTTGGGGTGAGCAACGGTTGCGCATGCCCATCTCCCTATTGCTGGAGTCTTCTTGCGGACCAATGCTCTACACACAAAACACACATTTATTACAGTTTGCCATTTTTAACATATGCCCAAGTCAAATCATTTTATTCAAGATCACTTGAATCCTGTTCAAGGACAAAAATGCTTGAATTACCTTTTTGTTGCTCCCAAAAGATGATCCATTGTGTATGAATACATGTATTTATCTAATGCACACATCAAAGCTGACATTTCATTCACCTTGTTACGTCCTTGCATTTTTCCATCTGGGCTTCTGTGGCCCCAAATGGGTCCAAGTACAGGGACCGCCTCTCCTTTAGGTACATGATCTATGGAAATGCAAATACTAATTATAACCGACCCCTACATCAGATAGTGTCATGGTTCCGTCTAGATCTGTTTACGTTGAAGATTACTTACAATCAGTGTCCAGTGTCCGTGGTGGCAGACTGCTCCAACTGCCACATCATGTTTTAAAAGGTCCAACTAAAAACAAATATTATAATTCCAACAACTAATGTATACACTAACATAAGTATGTATTTGTGTGTATGGACAAACAAACATACATATACACAAAATACATAGGCCTACTTATGTACAAAAAAAGAAATCATCCTACTATATAGTCCTACTCACACTTCTCAAAGAACCTTTGTGGGTTCCCTCCCAGAGCGACGTCATCAGGTAGGAGTCTATCAGGAGAGCGCCAGCTTTCCTTCCCACCATTGTCAAATATGAATTGACGATCTAAGAGTACAAAAATAACTTGTGATACAATCTCAATAAATATCAGTCCAATATTCTTTTGTTTTGTAACTTACCTCTCCCTCCAACCACTTCCCTGGGGCCAAGTCCATTACGTTTTGTGAGTAGACTTTATATGGCCCAAACTTGCACCACAGCGTGTCCTTTCTCCTCCCTGTCCATATTTGTCGAATTACTGTAAATATAGCAATGGCAGTTATTTGTGAAATGCATCATTTAGAGTGTACTTTCTGTCTGTTTACTTACAAAGTTCAGGATCCTTTGGTGCCATTTCGGCGTCGCAGGCCATGGATGGAGGGTGGTGGTGGGTGTTTGTGTGGTGGGTGTTTGTGTGCTGTGGATGTGTGTCTGTGTGTCTGTGTGTTGTGGACCAGCCAGAGGAGAGGGATCGGACAACTTTTGTAGTTTGGCAGGGATCCTCTCCTCTGGCTGGAAATAATGTGTCAAATGGTCAATATTGGTCTGCAGCTTCTTTGCACCCTTACCAACAATGGCCTTTTCCCCCTCTAGTTCAATGATTATATAGGGTCCCAACCAGTCATCCTCCAGCTTTCCCCCTTTCCTTTGCTCCTGTCTCACGTTCCTCCGCAACACCTGATCCCCTACTTGGAAGTTGTCCTCCTGGCCCTTTTTCACTTTACTTTTGCGGACGCTGTCCTGGCTTCTTTTCATATTTAGTTTCACCTCTGTGAATACAGCCTCCTGTTTCTTCAAGCCTTCATGGATCTCCTCCGTTTCGACCAGGCTGCTGACTTTCTCTTCTTTGACCTGCAACAAATGACAGTTAGAATTTTAGAAGGCAGATGATCCAAATGAAAACGTTTGAAAAGGATGACAACATTAGAACATCTTACCAGGTACTTCTTTGGCACCTCTGAAGGATACCTAGCCTCCCTCCCATACATTAAATAGTAGGGGCTGTATTTAGTGGTCAGCTGCTTTTTGGTCCGAAGAGCAAACATGGTGGACTGGAGCACCTGGTCCCAGCGTTTGGGGTGACCAGCCACCATTTTGTTCAACGACCTTAAAATGCAGAATTCAAGTATAGGTATGAGGAAGCAGGAGAGCATATGGGTTCTCATGTATGATAAAGCAACATATCATTAGTCATTAGGAAATGTGTTTGTTATTCTATGAAGAGCGTGAATTCCATCAGATATTGAAAAGCAATACCTCTGAATAGTGCCATTCAATTTCTCCACAAGGCCATTGGTCTGTGGGTGGTACGCGGAGCACAGGCTTCTTTTTATATTCAGCGTCTCACACAGGCCAGAGTTGACCTTGAAATTATCATTAGGACAAACAGGTTAGCACAGCAACTACAGTTACATATTGGGGATTCATACTGCATCAACACTATACCTTGTTGCAAAACTCAGAGCCCTGGTCTGTTAGCAGTCTTTGAGGTGCACCACATTTGTAAAAGAAATCAATGATACAATTGGTCACCTCTTCTGCTGTTTTAGTCTTAAGTGGGTAGGCCTCTGCCCATTTGGTGAAATAGTCAACCATTACACATATGTACTGGTTGCCACCATCAGTTACTGTGAGTT
Source organism: Trematomus bernacchii (assembly GCF_902827165.1). Lineage (NCBI taxonomy): Eukaryota > Metazoa > Chordata > Actinopteri > Perciformes > Nototheniidae > Trematomus > Trematomus bernacchii. Next base: position 90,512 of record NW_022987791.1, on the reverse strand, counting down.
TACCCACTAAGTCCATCCCAACCAGTTCAAAAGGCTCCGTAACCTGGGGGTAAAAAAAGACATGAGCATTACAGTAAATCACTGTTGACGTGTTTCTACACTGACAATACCAGTATGCCATTGTTGATTTTTACCTCTATCGGACTGTACTCCAGCTTTTCTTTCACGTTGGCTCTCTTGGCCTGGCACTGTGGACACTGAGCAATCTGAAACAGACAAACATAATTTCAAAGTTATGACAAATATGTAGTGCAAATAAATGTGCTATATTATATTTTAAACTGATAGGGTGATTGCGCATACAGCATCAACAATTTTTAAATACACATTACACTCCTCTGTCCTCTACTTTTGAACCTGAATGTGTATTCCACCACATTATTTTGAAGATACCAACTCACCCACTTGCGTATGTCATTCTCCATGCCAGGCCAATAGTACCGAGCAATAATCGCACAGTGAGTCTTCTCCACTCCACAGTGTCCACCAATATTGCTGCAGTGAAACTCCTC
>NW_022987791.1:0-82500 GCF_902827165.1 Trematomus bernacchii | reverse complement strand
ATAGTCCGGTAATTACCTAACGGAAACGCTGCTACACAATTCTTATTATTCTTATTTTTGAAACATGACCGGTAAGTTTCAAATTTGTCCGGTAAAATTAAATTCTGTCCGCGGAAACCCTGCTCCGGACTACGCAAAATGCGTATATGAAGTGACATGAACGCAAGAAATCTACCCTCGTGGGGGCGCGCTCATGTGATTGGCTTAGAATTGAGGAGACATCTGATTGGCTATAGATTGAAAAAATTAAAAGTACGAATCGGGTGACCGTCAGGGGAGTCTCAAAAAACCCACACACGAATGCAGAGCGATCCATGCACAGAAAGCGGTTTGTGTTTGCAGGTTCAGGGGATTTAACGGAAAACAAATATGTGAGGATCAAAAATACATATGTAAAACTTTTTTCTGTATTTGGATTTTATTTACATGTATATGAAACGGAACACATTTGTGTGTGCATTGAAAAACACAAGTGTGGATCCGGAAATACAAGTGTGAATCATTTTGCGGATCATGAAATACAAGTGTGAATCCTTCTGTGTGCATGTGTGTATTATGAGACTGTTCTGAGCCCATAGAATAGAGGACTCCTAATATTGTTTGCCGAGACCAACATTAATGACCCATCAGCATTTTAAAGTCTAAGTATCCCTGCACATGCAGCAATGACATTTCTGCTGCTATCTTTGTAAAACGAGTTAACAGTCACATCTTATCTGGATGAGTGCTGCAGAATACTGTTTTCATAAGGGATAAATGTGTGTGTAGTCTTTCATATTAAACATGATCGCTGGTAGATAGCCACAGAAGTCTTAACACAGTTTAACCTGGGTGGATCACAGTTTAACATGGGCGGGTCCCAGTTCCCTGGGCGGATCGCCGTTTACCTGAGCGGGTCACAGTTTAACTTTTGCAAGCTGGCTACTTACCAGGATTTGCAGGGAGTTGTCCTGGTGGTTCTCGTCGTGGTGTTTCCTTGCTTGTTGTGGTTGCCACATGTGGCGCAGATAGAAAAGTAGATTTCCCATGAGCACACTGCATTTGCGCGCGATTGTTAATGGGGTCCACTCATGACGTTTAGTGTAATTTACTCAATTTCTTAAATTGTTGTTAAAGGGCCCATGTCATGGCCATTTCCACTGATCATAATTACATTGTTGAGGTATACTAAAATAGATTTATACTGTGCAATTTTCCAAACTCACATTGGTTTCGCATACAGCATCTCTGTCAAGCATGTGTATTCAGCAGTATTCACTTTCTCCACTAAACGACTCGTTGGAGCTCTTGCCCCCCCCCTCCCTGTGAGCCTAGTGTGCTCCGATTGGTCAGCTCGGCCACTCGTTCTGATTAGTCAACCACCAGAGAGGCTGCGCCCATGTCAGTGCTTTTCCCGGCTGCTCTCAGCGTAACATCAGTCTTATCATGGCGTCGGTACAGCGGTATATTTTATATACATATATATTTTTAACTGTTGTTATAGAAGAGTGTGACGGCCCCAGGGCCTTTGTCTTACGATGGGGTGGAGCTGAAGAAGCTAATCAGCACGATCACGGACACCTCCGGACACTACGGCCCCAGTCTCTCTCCAAAGCGGCTGCAGGAAGACTAACTCTGCGATCCTCTCAACCACCTATCTTTGCATTTACCACAATAAATGTGCCGTGGTTTTGTAAACTCGTGTATGTCTCCTTGTCTTTCCGTTGTGGCCTACGAGCTACTCTCATAACAAAGAGTAAGTTATTTTTACCCGTTATAAACTACTACTGTTTGATGAGAAATCAAATCATGGTTTGCTATATATGAATTCAGGGAAGAAAGGATAGGCCTACTAAGTATTTCCATTAAACTTTATTTTTAGAAATGTACAAAATGAACATAAATATACATATATACACGGTATATCATCCATTCCTCCTCCTCTTGCCTGCGCACAGCCGGTGCGGTGCGGTGCGGTGCCTTTTAGCACGAGGCCTCAGTAGTAGTAGAATCCCTTCCCCGTCATGGATTGTCCGCCAGGATCTGGCTGGACGAAATCAAATGCAAATCACAAAATATTAGAGAAACTTAGTTGTTTTAGATTCGTTAGTAGTAGTTGTGTAATGAACAGCTTGCCTGCTAATATGCTAACCTAGCTTTGTTTACCTTGGTAGCTAACACGATATGAACGTTAGCTTGGAGGAAAGGCAACTATAATGCAGTGTAATAAAACTACTATGAACAAAAGCTAGTGGTTCATATTAGGCTAGCAATAACGTGTTTATAATTGCAATCGTATACGGGTATTCTGCTACCATACAATGTAACTTGCATGAATACATTGTTTTGCGCTAGCATACAGCTAGCCTCGTTAGCTACATGCAGTATATGTACGGTCACAATGTACGGTAAACCGGAGTATACTGTATGAGTATTCCGTGTGTGTGACTGCAGACATTCTCCTGCCATGACAAACATGTAAGGCCATCTGCTGACATTGTAGTTGATATATTTAAACGCTAGCAACGTAGCATCACAAAAATGTTTTTCTGACCAAAACTAGCTCAAGCTCCGTGTGTTAGATCGCTACGCCAGCTATAATGTAATTACGTTTCGCGACTGACCGGCAAATCACCCGCAGTATACTGTCAATAGGTATTTTGTGTGTGAATGCAGACATTCTCCTGCTATGAGATACATGTATGCAAGGCCATCTGCTGATATTAGAGTTGATATATGGAAACTCTAGCAACTTAGTTAGCACAGTTAGCACTGTGTCAATGGCTTAGCAGTCCAACACAGTTTACACATTTAAACAGTCTTGTTTGATAAATACACAAATAACAATGCAAACTTACAGGTTGTATACCCAGATCTTCCCCTGCTCCAAACGGTCCAAACAAGCTGTGCATATCCGGCCTCAAACTGGGCAATGTTTTTGGAAGCTTTCGTCTGTGAAATGCCGGTTCTTCGAACCTCTGGAGGAGGAACACGCCGCTGCTGGTGTGGCCATAGCTCTTCGGGATTGGTCCATTTCGTTCCGGGTACCGCATGACATCAGGCGGTACCCGGAACTAAATGGAAGACTCAAATGGGCAGTGACGTATCTCCAACGAGGCGTTTTGGGGAGGTATTTTCTGTGTTAGAGTTTTACTCGCTACAGGGTGTACTTTGAGGGTTTTGACTCTGCACACCGTTTACATGCATAAAAACCTTCATAACACACAAGGGGACGGGTAATAACCGGAAAAGCATGACATGGGAGCTTTAAAGATGAAGAATATTGATTTAGAATGAGTAATAATTGCTGTTCCTGAAACTGATCAGTATCATTAGCCAATTCTCAAATATTTTGACTGAAATTTGCCAAAGATATTAAGGATATCTTAAAAATATAATTTGTTAGTCAAATACTCATTTATTTTCGTGTCATCAACTTAAATGATAGTAATAATTTAAGACTAAATTAACTGTTGGATTTGTAAGCATTTATTTTGGTATGTCCAACTCAAACAATTACTTTGGTGATATTTAGAGATTTTATTAAGGTAATGTAGCTTTTTATTATTGTGATATCTACAAAACCAATGATTTAGTTTTTAGAGTGTGTGCCACGATGGAGGGTCCGAGCCATGGAGCTGCAACATGAAGTAGTTTCAACGTCAACTTTATTGTTCATCTCTCACTTTGTGTGTTCAGAGAGATCCAAACACTGTGTCCAGAATACAAAAACAAAGATATATAAAAATATGTGTGCAGATATGTATATACACAATCAAAGACACATTTATACATATGCACACATTAAGACATCAATACAAGCACAACAACCTATATATACAAACAGGCACTTCATTATCTTGAGAATGTGCATTAGTGCAGACGGTCCGTAGCAGCGTGAAGTGTCTGGTGCTGGATTTGAGGGTCTGAGTGTGTGCGGTGTTAAAGTCCAGAAATAATAATGAAATAATAATATTAATTACTGCTGGATCAGTCTGTTGTTACTTTAACAATGCAAGATCATAATCAGAAACTGTGCCATGGTTCTGAGTCTCTGGAGCTGACAGGAACACGGGAACAACACGCTGTAATATTCATAATAATTACTGCTGGAATGATCTGTTTTCTGGCTTTAAAGGTCTCAGCATGTGTCCCCTCTTCTTCATGTCTCTTCTACATCAACATGTGTCCCCTCTTCTTCATGTCTCTTCTACATCAACATGTGTCCCCTCTTCTTCATGTCTCTTCTACATCAACATGTGTCCCCTCTTCTTCATGTCTCTTCTACATCAACATGTGTCCCCTCTTCTTCATGTCTCTTCTACATCAACATGTGTCCCCTCTTCCTCATGTCTCTTCTACATTAACATGTGTCCCCTCTTCTTCATGTCTCTTCTTCATCAACATGTGTCCCCTCTTCTTCATGTCTCTTCTACATCAACATGTGTCCCCTCTTCTTCATGTCTCTTCTACATCAACATGTGTCCCCCTCTTCTTCATGTCTCTTCTACATCAACATGTGTCCCCTCTTCTTCATGTCTCTTCTACATCAACATGTGTCCCCTCTCAGGCTCTTCTACATCACATGTGTCCCTCTTCTCATGTCTCTTCTACATCAACATGTGTCCCTCTTCTTCATGTCTCTTCTTACATCAACATGTGTCCCCTCTTCTTCATGTCTCTTCTACATCAACATGTGTCCCCTCTTCTTCATGTCTCTTCTACATCAACATGTGTCCCCCTCTTCTTCATGTCTCTTCTACATCAACATGTGTCCCCTCTTCTTCATGTCTCTTCTTCATCAACATGTGTCCCCTCTTCTTCATGTCTCTTCTACATCAACATGTGTCCCCTCTTCTTCATGTCTCTTCTACATCAACATGTGTCCCCTCTTCTTCATGTCTCTTCTACATCAACATGTGTCCCCTCTTCTTCATGTCTCTTCTACATCAACATGTGTCCCCCTCTTCTTCATGTCTCTTCTACATCAACATGTGTCCCCTCTTCTTCATGTCTCTTCTACATCAACATGTGTCCCCTCTTCTTCATGTCTCTTCTACATCAACATGTGTCCCCTCTTCTTCATGTCTCTTCTACATCAACATGTGTCCCCTCTTCTTCATGTCTCTTCTTCATCAACATGTGTCCCCCTTCTTCATGTCTCTTCTACATCAACATGTGTCCCCTCTTCTTCATGTCTCTTCTACATCAACATGTGTCCCCTCTTCTTCATGTCTCTTCTACATTAACATGTGTCCCCTCTTCTTCATGTCTCTTCTACATCAACATGTGTCCCTCTTCTTCATGTCTCTTCTACATCAACATGTGTCCCCTCTTCTTCATGTCTCTTCTTCATCAACATGTGTCCCCTCTTCTTCATGTCTCTTCTACATCAACATGTGTCCCCTTCTTCATGTCTCTTCTACATCAACATGTGTCCCCTCTTCCTCATGTCTCTTCTACATTAACATGTGTCCCCTCTTCTTCATGTCTCTTCTTCATCAACATGTGTCCCCTCTTCTTCATGTCTCTTCTACATCAACATGTGTCCCCTCTTCTTCATGTCTCTTCTACATCAACATGTGTCCCCTCTTCTTCATGTCTCTTCTACATCAACATGTGTCCCCTCTTCTTCATGTCTCTTCTACATCAACATGTGTCCTCTCTGTGGAAAGAGACTCTGAAAGTTTCAGGAACAAAGATTCTCTCTCTTTTTGATCCATTTATATAAAAACCTGTTTGAAAATGAGCTGATCAGATTTTGGCCACTTGATGATGTCATAACGATGTTTTGTCTTGTGTAACCATTAGCCAATCAGCAACCATGGTAATCTATAGTAACGCAGTGTAGGCGGAGCGACGCTGCTTAAAACTGCCGTGACGTCATCTTCAATGCGACACAACAATGGAGGATGTGGAGATGTGAAAGCGATCGTTTGCTTGTTTTTTGCTGTGTGGTTTATTATCACAAGAAATAGACAAGAGTTGTTTCGAAAGAGGCGACGTATAGCAAGACGAGGTATAGAAGAAGCTGACGCGAGAGTTCGGGCAGTCCTCCTACGCCGCAGAGACTAGGACGACTCGAATCACTACTAACTACAATGCTACTTGGTAAGCTAACGTTCGCTAACTAGCAATGTGTTTAGGCTCACGCTCCCTATACGACCAAAGTATTTCAAGTATTTAATTAATTGTAGCTACCACTTTTACGTATTAAAATATGTATGCTTTTGTTTGTGTATTTCAGAAGTTACGTCGCCGCCGACCATGTGTTTGGATGCTCGACCGAGCTACCGAGTGGTGGAATGTGATTGTTCCATCTTTCACACACACTCAGTGGAGAACTTCAGGATGCCTGAGGAAAACCTACGTCTACCAGGGGTAGCAGTGGCACAAGGTGCAGAGGAGGGCAGGGACATACGAGAGGGTCTGATGCGCTACCTGAATACCTAGAATGTATAATGTAATACCTAAATATTCATTGTATTGTATTGAACATAAATACATCTTTTCTTTTTCACATACATGTGTTTGTTAGAATTGACTATTTAGTAAATATTTGAATTTCAAGCACCAGTACTGCCCCCATAATAATAATAATCTAATAAATTAAGCAAATATCAAAGCAAACTATAAACATAAATACAAAAGTGTAAAACACAACAGAACTATATTCATAAATGCAAGTGTAAACAATTGTTAACATGGATGGAGGCTAAAGTATCCACAGCATAAAATAATATGATTATGATGGTTTGTCTGAAAGACACAGCCTCAAGGTTCAAGGTTTTTTATTTTGTCATACGAACATAGCTAGTGTAGTTATGACAATGAACATCTTAGGTCACAGGCTCCTCCAACAGTGCAACACAATAACCCAGATCAACAGAAATATAGTGCAAGTAAATATTAAGCGCTGTGCACCGCTCTCTTTGTATAGGTGTTTTCTTTTGTTCTCTTCTCTTTGAAATATATAAGCAATGTGTTTGAGTCTAGCACAACGAGGGTATTACAATTGAGTAATTTTTACTACATGTATTTATCATGTATTCTTAATACCATTACAAAATATGTAATGTTATGTTTTAGAGGAGGACCTCAAGCTAGCAAACTCAATTTCAAACAGTATGCAGAGTTGCATACATGCCAACATTTCCAAATCCAAAAGAGGTAGGTTTGCGCGCGGCAAATGTGCACGCCCAAATTAGGTAATCAGAAGAAATGGAACCCCAGTAATTACATGTATAAACCATGTATTTAACATATATTGCATCATTTTATGCATTTTTCAGAAAAAGTGGTAGTTTGGTAAACAGTGACATCAACGACATGTTTGGTCTGTAAAATGCCCGAAAAGTAAAAGAATGGGAGATAAATATCCCAAAGTCTCCACATTTTATTATATTTTTAATGTGTTTCTGGTCCTCTTTCAGTTGCATTGTTGGAGAAGCCTGTGACATAAGATTTTCAACAACATAATTACTCTGTAGCTATGTTAGTTTGACAATAAAGAACCTTGAACCTTGACAGTGTAGATCAGGGGTGCCCAACCTTTTTTGAACCGAGAGCTACTTTTAAAGTGGCCAGTCTGCCGAGATCTACCAGTCCAAATAGAGAGGCCATTACTGACAGCCTACTACCAGGTAAATACACACTTCTACTTGTATAAAACTGACCTTTGTACGATTAATACTTCATAAAATACTGCAGATCCTTTATCTTACCTCTTTCTAATCAACACACACACAAGTATTTAACTGAAGTTACACAACAGTGTTGTTGATACAGAGTTGGAGTTTATTCACACGTCACAAACTACAGTGGGTAATGTTTTCAAGAAGCATTGAACAGTGCTGCCACATATGACACAGGAAAAAAAGAAAAGACTGAACCCTTTCTTTGTCATTATATAAAAATAGTGTTGCTACAAAAGTATAAATTAGTTTTACTAATAAGACAACTCAGATCTGAAGCTACACAGGAATCTGCTGCCAAAGTGCAATAAAAAAGACAAAATTAATAGAATCAAACCCTTTTTTTGTTGCATTTTAGTAGAGTATAAAAAGAAATGCCTTTAAAATAGGATGCAAGCAACACTAGTTTCTTAACCTGAATTGATAATAGACTATAATCAATTTAAACAGAACAGATCTTAAAGTTTGCATTCTTATACCATTTTGTACAATAATTATAATGAATAAGTTCAAACAAACTAAAACTTAAAGCTGATTAATAACGGTATCTAACTTGAGTTTTTATTATATCAAAAACCTGTTGAAATGCTACTGTTATTTTTACTGTCCCCAAAAAGCGCGTCGGCAGCCTCCAGGAATGCTTCTTTCACAACTTCGCCGTCTTTGAAAGACTTCATGTGTTTCGCAAGAACGTGACTGACACGATAAGATGCTATGGTAGCAGCCTTGCTCTTGTTGTTGGGCCTGGTGAAAATGGACTGCTGTGCATTTAGCTGTCCTTTCAGGTCCCTCACCTTTTGGGAGCGTAGGGCAGAGTTAGGAGGGAATTCCGTCTCGTAGCGTTTGTGCACTGTTTTGAAATGCCGCTCCTAAATTACCCTTCTTCGGTAAAGCCACGCTCGCATTGCAGATGAGACAGATGGACTTTGAATTGGAATAGATACAAAAATAATCATCCTCCCACTCGGAGTGAAAATTATATATTTTGGGCTCTTTTGCTTCTGCCATAATTGTGGTCTTGTGTGTGCGGACTGCACAGCAAACTAGTGCCCACTGACTACCAGCCACGCCCCGATACATGGGGTCACGCCAATCACAAAGCTTTGATGCGTTCAAGTGCATTATTCTGGCACAGGAAGATTATGTTATAGGACATTAACGATAAAACAGAATATTGTTGTTCTATTTTTAGACACATCTCGCGATCGACTGAAACACAGAGGACTGTTTGTATGATGGGATCACAGACACGCTGCAAACGGTGTCCGCCAAAAGTCGAGTCCAGTGTCTATGTAGTGTCATTTTTATTTGTTATAGTTTGGGAAGATTGAAAATCGGTAGGGAGAGTCAGCTAAGTCGGTAGGCGGTAGAAACATGTCAAAAGCGGTAGACTACCGCCCAAATCGGTAGGGTTGGCAGGTATGGAGTTGTCCTGCTAAAGAGTTAAAATGTATTATTTAACCAAGTATTTATTCTCTTATTTGCTTTAATTGCAACAGATGATAAAGGTTTCACTGTGATAAGTATTCTCTTAAATCCATAAACCCCTGTACAGTGCTTTGTGGACGATGGTGTTTATGATATTTCTGACTGCAGAGGGACGCCTAGATGATGCCATCTTTCTGTGCGATCGCTGGTGGGTGCAATTATTTATCAACAAGCAATAAGATAAGACATGGCATTGATTCTGCTGGGCCAGTTGCCGTTCCTGCAGGGCCAGATCCTCTCCTCGGTTTGTGCTGTTGATGCAGAGGACGTTGTTCGGAACTGTTCCTCCTCGCTAGTCCCAATGTAATCATCTAGAACAGAAACATGACTTGTAAATTCCACAAACTACTGCAGCACAATACTATAAATAGCAACAACAACTATAGAAAAGACAAACTGAACGTAAACAATGGCACATATGGTGTTAGCAAACAATAGCTCTCGCTAATGCTATCTGCCTTAGCTAGCTAGCTAGCCTTCGGTTGTCGAACATAAATGTAAGGATAAAATAGACTTATTTGTTAGAAGTGAGCTTTAGAACAGATAGGGACACAAAGCAGGGACACAAAGCTTTCAAGCAAATAACAGAGCGTTAGCAAAAACGTACCATGCAGACTCCAGTAACGCCGTTGGAGAGTCCAGTGTCTGTGTAGAGACCTCCTGAAAGACTTTGATATTGCGAGTTGTCCCGTCGAGCACCCGCTGGACCTTATCATCTGCAATATAATGGACGTCGTCACTTCCTCGACCGACCATGGTGTGCTTTTCTTTGCCATTGTTGTAGCTCCTCTGTTAACAAAAATGCTGTTTGTAAAAATGGATTATCTCGCGCGCAGATTGTGACGATTCTCTCCGACCAATCAGCAGCCGAGAGCGTTGACGTCACAAACTCAGCCCGGTTGTCTTTGGCCCTGGCCCCACGATTTTATGAGACCAGAAAAACTGTGAATTAGGACCCGCCGGCCGGTACTAGGCCAAGTGGAAACGCAACCACAAACGGGCCGCTCACGTCACAGCCCTCTTAAACCGGGCTGCGCGCTGTAGTGGAAACGCGCCATATGCTCCACACTAACCTGCTGGGCTCCATGCTGACCTGCAGGGCGGCGCTGCGCAGCATGCTGCGGCCACCAGGCGGCGCCATCGTCAACATCGGTGAGGAAATACAGCTGTGGTTCTTATTCTGGACACTAGGGGGCAGCGTGCATCACTTTAGGATTTAGAGGCCATTACATTTAACATTTAATTTATTTTAACCCTAAAAATAAACAAGGAACTGGAAGATTATGAATCTTGTTTCTTTTTAACCCTTTTTTACACATTAATATTCACATAGACAAGTTTTATACGATGTTTCATCTTCACGCTCTGCTGTATATTCTCTACTTTTTAAAGCTGTTTTAATTCTATTATTGTTTATCTCTACTCTTTCATTTCTACTCATGTGCAATGCAGCTCCCAATTTGGGATCAATAAAGTACCTCTAATCTTTTAAGTGCAGTAAACACATGAAGCTTGCTGCCAGAGCTTATTTACAACCTTCCTGTTTGTTGTTGTTGTTGTTGTTGTCCCAGGCTCTGTGGTGGGTCTGAAGGGGAACGCGGGTCAGAGCGTCTACAGCGCCTCGAAGTCCGGTCTGCAGGGCTTCACTCGCTCTCTGGCTAAAGAAGTGTCTTCAAGAAACGTCAGAGTCAACCTGCTGCTTCCAGGTACACAACAACAACAACAACACAACAACAACAACATTGCATTACATCTAGCTGACGCTTTTATCCAAAGAAACTCACAATAAGTGCAAAAACCATAAATAACCAAACTCTGAACAACAAGGGAGGAAATATTCACTTCAAGCGAGTCATACCGTAATCAGTGAGTTAGTTACAAGGCCTATATTTAATTAATCAATCAATCAATCAATCAATGTTTATTGATATAGCCCAATATCACAAATGTTACATTTGTCTCAGTGGACTTCACAGTTTGTACAGAATATCAGTATGACAATACGACACCCTCTGTCCTTAGACCCTCACATCGTACAAGGAAACACTTCCAGAGAAACCCCAGAGTTTAAAGGAACATGGGAGAAACCTCAGGGAGAGCAACAGAGGAGGGATCCCTCTCCCAGGACGGACAGACGTGCAATAGATACCGTGTGTTAATTGAAGAGATAATACATTTTACAGCATAGGTAGACCAAATGTTTGGAAATGCATGTGTCTATAATAAGAAGATGAATCCTCGAGGATATCCATCCAGGACTCAGGATCCAGGGCTCGCGCTCCAGGAAGCTGGGTTGTTGGGAGCATGAGAGTACACAGGTACAGACAGAGAGAAGGAAGAAGTAAGGCTTTTCAGAACTCTGGTTAGTACACGTGCTGCAGCATTTTGAATCAGCTGAAGCGACTTAACTGACTTCTTGGTACACCCTTTTATAACATAAAAACAATAAAAAGACATCATACATTATATTTACACGCTACAATTACATAGTTATCAACATTTACAAGTACCCATAGTATCACAGTGCATTCATATAGACCAGATCACCTTAGTCCAGCACAGGTCAAAAGGTCACAGAGCCTTTTCCTGGCTTCAAGTGAGAAACAGGACTTGTTTCTGAAAAAGAAACCTAGCTTCACCCTCAGCTTTCTAAGCAGGTTATTGACCTGAAGTTTAAAAGAGAGACAATCATCAAGCCAGATACCAAGGTATTTGTAACAGGCAACCACTTCTAGTACTTTTCCTTGCGCAGTTACAATATCCAAAGCAGTCTCTGGAGTCTGTTTAGCTTTAGAAAAAAGCATTACCTTGGTTTTATCAACATTTAAAAGAAGCTTAAGCTCAGCGAGCTGAGTCTGAATAATGTTAAAAACAGCCTGTAATTTAACACCAGCCTCCTTAATGGAGGGACCTGCACAGTACATCACGGTATCATCTGCATACAAATGTAAAGTAGCTTCATCCACATTTTCACCTAAACTATTGATGTAGATGGAGAATAAAAGTGGACCTAAAACAGAACCTTGAGGAACACCATTAGCAATGTTTAACCACTCAGAAGACAGCCCATCAAAGTGAACACATTGGGACCTTTCAGAGAGGTAGTTCACAAACCACCCCACTGCATGGCTGGATAAGCCAATACTGAGTAGCCTCTGCTTTAAGATGTGATGATCGACGGTATCAAACGCTTTGGAGAGGTCAATAAATAGAGCTGCACAGCTCTGCTTATTATCTAAAATACTCGTAATGTCATTCACCACTTTCATTGTGGCAGTGATGGTGCTATGTTGCTTTCTGAAGCCGGACTTTACATAAAAACACCTTTACCTGTTCACTCACTAGGCGTTCAAGAACCTTAGCCAGAACTGATCATTTAGAGATGGGTCTATACTTATTTAATAAGGTGCGCCTCCCCTCCTTTCAGTAAAGGCAGGACATACGCTGACTTCCATACTTTAGGAATTGCATTTGTGCTGAGGGAGAGGTTAAAAAGAGAAGTGAGAGGTGGAGCAATAAAATCAGCCGGTTTCTTAGGATCTAACTTGGATAAAGCTTCATGAACAACATTTACAGTAAAAGGAGTAAAACTGAAAGGGTTTTCCAGACCACATTGTTCAGAGTCACCGACTGTGGTGTTCACAGAAGCAGAGTTAGTCACAGAATCAAACAGAGAGCCACAGGACACAAAATGCTCATCAAAACAATGTAACATGGTGGCCCTGTCCGATATAGAGCCAGATGCTGTGGTAAGGCACGGAGGTAGCTCATTACGGATCTCACTGGTGGATATCGATTTTATGGCTTTCCAAAATGTTCTAGGATTATTCAGGTTTTCTGTGGTAACTGACAAATAGTACTCCGACTTAGCACTTTTGACATGTGAAGTGAAGCTATTCCTTAGCTGCCTAAAACTCAGCCATTCTACCTCTGAGCCTGATTTCCTAGCCTTTGCCCAGGCCTTGTTTCTCTCATGTAGGAGACTGGACAGTTCAGCAGGAAACCAAGGATTATCTCATCCCTTTACTCTAAATGTACGCAGGGGTGCATGTCTATCAATGATCTCCATAAAACCAAGATAAAAATAAGACCATGCCGTTTCTATATCAGCACACAGATCGATTTTTCCCCAATCAAAGCCAAACAGATCATGAACAAAACCCTGCTCCACAAAATGTTTAATGTCTCTCTTTATAATAATACGGGATTTAACCTTTTGGACCTTAGTGTCCCTAATTGTGGCTACAGCACAGTGGTCACTCACATCATTTGCAAATACTCCCACAGATGAGCATTTATAGGGAACATTAGTTAGAATGAGATCAATTAGGGAGGATTTATTAGGGGACTTAATGTTAGGGCGAGTAGGACTGTTAACAATCTGAGTAACATTCAGAGAGATACAAAGGTTTTTAAAATCCTCTGATACTGCAGTTAACCAGTCCCAGTTCAAATCTCCAAGCAGCACTATTTCCTTATAGTCAAGTTGAGATAAAAGATTTGCTAGTGAAGACAAGGAGTCCTTGGCAGCTGAGAGGGGTCTGTAACAGCCCACCACCATGACCTGTTGCTCCTCGTGGATTTCTTCTGGTCGGGTCATCACTGGGTGCCAGCATCGGTCCTGTACCCACCTGTGGCAGAGGGGGGGCAGGGCCTTGTGGACATTACTGCGAGGACTGCTGCTTTTAGACTGCAGGCAGCGCAGCGGCTGCTGTATGGTGCCTCTCCCTGCTGGCTGGCTATGGCCCGGCTGTTGCTCTGGAGGGCAGGGGGCTTTGGTTTGGATAAACACCTGTTTCTGCTGAAGGCCCCTGCGTACAAGATAACTGGACTTAAACCTTTTTACTGCTCAGTCATCAATGCCTGGAAGATTCTGAGTTTTACCAGACCACCCGACCCCCGGCCTGGGATGTGGCTGTTTGAGGAGCCACTGTTTGACACTGGTTTTCTTTCTTGAACCTTTTTCTCTTCGGCCACCCTAAAGAACGCGTTCATCGAAGCGGGAGTGGTAAAACTTGGCCATTTGACAGGGATCTCCACAGAAACACCGGCTGAGGTGACGGGCATTCGATCAACCCGAGTTCTGGAGAACTTGGTAGATGAGGTGTGGCAGTCGCTGTCGCCATCCCACCGGACTTTTGCTCTGGATGCAGATCTGGCTGACCAGTGGAGAAAGGGACATGAGTATGTCTTTCCTGCCCTGAGTGAGGATCCTGCGGTGGGGGAATGGAGAGAGGAGGATGGTCTCCTGCTATCTCTGGGGACTCTAACACCTGGAACGTTCAGCTCCTGCAATGGGAAGCAGCTATACCTTAGCTGCGTAAAGGTGCTAAACCTCAGCTCGCTCGCAGGCGTCAGAGTCGAAGTGGACGGATGTGTTTGGCTTGGGCTTTTCCCCTCAGGGCAGCTGGAGGATCCTGTATAAATCTCTGGTTGAGAAACGGATGGCTGACATCCAATGGAGAATCATACATGGAGCAATAGCCACTAACAAATACAGAGCTCATTTTGACCCGGGCACAAGGGGGCGCTGTCCGTTCTGTTTTATAGCAGAAACATTGGAGCATTTAGTGGTGTCCTGTCCCAGATTGGCTGGTCTAAAAAAAATGTTACAGGAGTGGGTGGAAGGGTTGGGGGAGGTTTTCTCCATACCACTTTGTGTCCATGGCCCCAAATACACCCTGAAAAAGAGGGAAACTTTAGTACTGATACATTTCTTGTTTGCTAATGCAAAATGAGCGATCTGGAAAAGTAGAAAGAACCAAGTTCCTGGAGTTGGATGGACGGATGCAGTGCTCTGTCTGAGGGGGCTGGTGGCAGCGCGTCTGAGGGTGGAGCATGCTACACACTGATCCACCATCTGCAGGGGGTTCTGGATGTGTGGGCTGTTGGGCAGGGTCTGTGCTCACTGGGGGAGAAGGAGTCTCTAATATTGAAGTTTTAAAGGATAGATGTAGTCTTTGTGTTTAAAGGGCCCATGTCATGGCCATTTCCACTGATCATAATTACATTGTTGAGGTATACTAAAATAGATTTATACTGTGCAATTTTCCAAACTCACATTGGTTTCGCATACAGCATCTCTGTCAAGCATGTGTATTCAGCAGTATTCACTTTCTCCACTAAACGACTCGTTGGAGCTCTTGCCCCCCCCTCCCTGTGAGCCTAGTGTGCTCCGATTGGTCAGCTCGGCCACTCGTTCTGATTAGTCAACCACCAGAGAGGCTGCGCCCATGTCAGTGCTTTTCCCGGCTGCTCTCAGCGTAACATCAGTCTTATCATGGCGTCGGTACAGCGGTATATTTTATATACATATATATTTTTAACTGTTGTTATAGAAGAGTGTGACGGCCCCAGGGCCTTTGTCTTACGATGGGGTGGAGCTGAAGAGGCTAATCAGCACGATCACGGACACCTCCGGACACAGTCTCTCTCCAAAGCGGCTGCAGGAAGACTAACTCTGCGATCCTCTCAACCACCTGTCTCTGCATTTACCACAATAAATGTGCCGTGGTTTTGTAAACTCGTGTATGTCTCCTTGTCTTTCCGTTGTGGCCTACGAGCTACTCTCATAACAAAGAGTAAGTTATTTTTACCCGTTATAAACTACTACTGTTTGATGAGAAATCAAATCATGGTTTGCTATATATGAATTCAGGGAAGAAAGGATAGGCCTACTAAGTATTTCCATTAAACTTTATTTTTAGAAATGTACAAAATGAACATAAATATACATATATACACGGTATATCATCCATTCCTCCTCCTCGCATCTTGCCTGCGCACAGTCGGTGCGGTGCCTTTTAGCACCCTCAGTAGTAGTAGAATCCCTTCCCCGTCATGGATTGTCCGCCAGGATCTGGCTGGACGAAATCAAATGCAAATCACAAAATATTAGAGAAACTTAGTTGTTTTAGATTCGTTAGTAGTAGTTGTGTAATGAACAGCTTGCCTGCTAATATGCTAACCTAGCTTTGTTTACCTTGGTAGCTAACACGATATGAACGTTAGCTTGGAGGAAAGGCAACTATAATGCAGTGTAATAAAACTACTATGAACAAAAGCTAGTGGTTCATATTAGGCTAGCAATAACGTGTTTATAATTGCAATCGTATACGGGTATTCTGCTACGTTCGGTCATACAATGTAACTTGCATGAATACATTGTTTTGCGCTAGCATACAGCTAGCCTCGTTAGCTACATGCAGTATATGTACGGTCACAATGTACGGTAAATCACAGTACAGTATACTGTATGAGTATTCCGTGTGTGTGACTGCAGACATTCTCCTGCCATGACAAACATGTAAGGCCATCTGCTGACATTGTAGTTGATATATTTAAACGCTAGCAACGTAGCATCACAAAAATGTTTTTTCTGACCAAAACTAGCTCTAGCTCCGTGTGTTAGATCGCTACGCCAGCTATAATGTAATTACGTTTTGCGACTGACCGGCAAATCACCCGGAGTATACTGTCAATAGGTATTTTGTGTGTGAATGCAGACATTCTCCTGCTATGAGATACATGTATGCAAGGCCATCTGCTGATATTAGAGTTGATATATGGAAACTCTAGCAACTTAGTTAGCACAGTTAGCACTGTGTCAATGGCTTAGCAGTCCAACACAGTTTACACATTTAAACAGTCTTGTTTGATAAATACACAAATAACAATGCAAACTTACAGGTTGTATACCCAGATCTTCCCCTGCTCCAAACGGTCCAAACAAGCTGTGCATATCCGGCCTCAAACTGGGCAATGTTTTGGAAGCTTTCGTCTGTGAAATGCCGGTTCTTCGAACCTCTGGAGGAGGAACACGCCGCTGCTGGTGTGGCCATAGCTCTTCGGGATTGGTCCATTTCGTTCCGGGTACCGCATGACATCAGGCGGTACCCGGAACTAAATGGAAGACTCAAATGGGCAGTGACGTATCTCCAACGAGGCGTTTTGGGGAGGTATTTTCTGTGTTAGAGTTTTACTCGCTACAGGGTGTACTTTGAGGGTTTTGACTCTGCACACCGTTTACATGCATAAAAACCTTCATAACACACAAGGGGATGGGTAATAACCGGAAAAGCATGACATGGGAGCTTTAAAGTGTGTAAAAGAGGATGTTTTTAAATGATATTTATTTGGAAGTCATGAAAATCTGTTTAGTTATTTGATTTTGTAATGTATTAGGTTTTTTCCGACTCTTTTGCAGGGTGGGTGTATAGTTCAAACAATGCAAATACAATTTGTTTTAAAAATCAACTTACCTCAACTCACATTATCTCATCTCACCTTACCTTATCTCATCTTACCTTACCTTATCTCATCTTACCTTACCTTATCTTACCTTACCTTACCTCATCTTACCTTATCTTATGAACCCCCTCGTCCTGCAGGTTTTATCCGGACCAACATGACGGAGCGTCTGATCCCTCTCCGGAGGTTTGGCACCGGACAGGAAGTGGCTCAGGCCGTCCTCTTCCTGCTGGAGAGTCAGTATATGACGGGGGCGGAGCTACTGGTGGACGGGGGGCTGCATCTCAGCATGTAGAACACACACACAAATTAAATTCTGTGTTTGAATGCCATCTGTTGCTTCTCTCTGTTGTATATCTGATTAAAGTGAACAGTGAGAAAGAAACTGCTTATTAAAGATGCCTATAAGAAGCTTTTACAAATAAATAAACTTCTTCTTCCTGTAAAAGCAGCACAAGTGCATTATGGGAATGTAAATACTATGGTGTTGATTCTTGAATAAAACTGTATATGAACTCTTTAAACTGTTTTATTCTCCAACATTCTATCTGACCACACACACACAGGCCATATCTCATTTCTCTAATTCCCCTCCTCGACTCCTATCCTCAAGACTTAGTCCCGCCCACAGGAGATGCGAGCGGAGGACTCGAGGAGGGGAACCGAGGAGAGAGGAGGGGAAGCAGCAGGCGGTTAGAGAAATGAGAACTCCTCTCCTCTGAGCGGTCATTTTAAAGAGACGTCCATTAATGATGACAGGAGGCACAGCAGCCCTCTGTCTGATGGACAGATGTGTTCATGATGACTTATATATTTACTTTGATTCATTCACAGTGCGGTATAATGAGACAATAACAGGCTACAGATGCAGACACACACACACACACACTTATATAAATATATACAATTTCAGAATCAAACAGAGCATTCTCATAATAACGTAACACTATCAGAGACTGGATATATCCCCCCCCCCCCCCCTCTCTGGTCGCAACAATGAGGAAAATAAATTACGGGCCAAAAGTTTTATTTACAAGTATTACAAGTAAGCAGAGGACACCAAACCAACTGAGACCTGTCTGTCCGCTGCATCTACGCACACACTGTACCACACACACCTACACCACACACACGCACCTACAGCTCCTAAAGCATATCATCAGGCTACAGCCGTTGTGTATTTTATTTTGTGAAGCACTAAATGGTTTTAGAAAAATATCGACTTTGTTTGTAGATATCTACTAAACTAAAGCAAATAAAGAGAGTAGGCCTGTTATACTGAGTGATATATATTATACACACTGCTCTGCTTTCTGCACGGACCTCACAGCTGTTCTCTCTGTAAACATCGCGTCTGATGAAAGCAGTTAATAAAATAATATCCAGGGGATGCATGCAGAGCTGTGATTGGCTGAGATCAGTCCGGCCGTGCGTCACGACTCTTTGAAACATCTCTGTTGCCGGAAATGCATCCACGAAGGAGCCGTGGAGGACCCATCAGTGTATCCTCGGTTAGAGCTCCTCCAGAGAGCCTCCTCGACGCTCGATCCTCGGTCCTCAAAGTGCATTTAGAGAAATTAGATGTCCTTCAACATGGCGCGCTGAAATTCATTTCCGGGTCACTACCGGAGGACCGAGGAGTCGAGGAGGGGGAATCTCAGAAATGAGATACGGCCACAGAGGGATTAGCTCTGGTGTATTGTGGTGCAAACATAAACAACTTAAGACCAAGACCAAACATGTACTTGCTCTCAGGAGGGAGTCCAGGAGAAAAGAGAGAAGGAAAGTGGCCTTCGCTCAGAATCTGTGTTACCTTCAAGGACAAGGGGGAAAATGTACAGGTAACAAAACAGAGGACTAGACTTCAACTGTCACACACACACTCCACAAGGTTTTGCCTCAGCTCAAGTTGAGCTCTCTGTAAAGATACAGGTCCAGCTCACGGAGAGCGTTGATCAGAACCCTGCTGGCTGCAGCTCCTTTTTTTCGCACCACGTCCAGCACCTCAAGTGCGCCGTCATTTCGGGATTTGGTTCTGGCCGACTCCATTTCAGATTCACTGATAACTCCAGACTCAAGGAGTTTATCCAGAAGGTCCTTCAGGACAGGTGGAGACACTCTTTCTTTGAACTCTGTCCGAACTGAGCGCAGCCTCTGGTCTGCTGGGACTCTGCTCTCTGCTGGGACTCTGCTCTCTGCTGGGACGCTGCTCTCTGCTGGGACTCTGCTCTCTGCTGGGACTCTGCTCTCTGCTGGGACTCTGCTCTCTGCTGGGACTCTGCTCTCTGCTGGGACTCTGCTCTCTGTTGGGACGCTGCTCTCTGCTGGGACGCTGCTGTCTGCTGGGACGCTGCTGTCTGCTGGGACTCTGCTCTCTGCTGGGACATTTCTCTGGGGTAATTGCCGCCTTGGACCTGGTAGATAAACAGGGGAAAATGGGCTCAGGGCTTAACAGGTTAAAATGTATAAAATCTCCTACACCTATGTTATTCATGTTTTGTTGAGTTGTGTACGTACATTATCCCAAATGGTTCAGAGAGATGTGTAATTTTAAAGGTAACAGTACGTTCATCACGGTCTCCTGTAATGGCGGCGTATCCAATTAACCATTAGAAGATGAAGACTACAACTCCCATGATGCCACGCTGTTTCACCACCACACAACACTAGTTTTTACTATAGTTTAGGAATATTACAGGTTGTGTGTTTAATGTCGTAATGATGCGCTGCCATGGAGCCTTAATAGAGAAGGCTGTGAGATGGAGCTTTAGAGTTATCCAGTCTATCACTGGGTCTGAGCTCAGGTGGAGTCTTTACCTTCCAGTGATACGGGACAATACCAGACGACTTTTCCACCTTGGTCCTTGACCTTCAACACCACTTTCTCTGTGCTCGTCGTCAGGTAAACTAGAAATGTCGGATGGTAGTTTGGTCCAAACCTGGATTCAAATTTTTTACTCTGAAAACCAGAAGAAGAAGTTAAATGTTGATCTGGATCTTTCCTGATTGTGGATCCACATGCAGATAAATGTGTGTAAATGATCATTGTGTTTCTTTAGAAGAGTATCAGTGACTCACCTCAGGGTGTGTGATATACACCATATCACAGTCCTCAGGTTCACAGTGCACACTGTATCTGTGATGAATGTGCAGCTCACAGTTGGAGGAGAGTCTGATGTTCACAGCACCTTCTTGTTTTTCAGCAACCTTCAGTAACAGGACATTTTGATCAATTTAAAACAACATGTTGACAGACCTGCTCTACAGAGATATAAGAATTACAATCAATTAAGAATAACAGTATGTGGACATATTGTGTGTAGATAAATTAAAGTGTATAGGTTAGATACTTTTTGATGAAATTCCACTCCAACACATTCTCTATATATTTATTAGGGTTGTCAAGATTAACGTGTCAAAACTCGCGATTAATCTGGAAACCTTGACGCGTTAAAAGAATGAATGCATATTAATCACATGACCAATTCCTGTATGCGATCACACAAGATGCCGGCTCTAATCCCTAAAAACTACCAGAGGGTTGGCTAGCCATGGCTAACATCACTATGATGTCTAATGGAAGATCAAGGACAAAACTCCCCAGTTTTAATACTTAATGTCCGGCTCTGACCTGAAGACAAGCAAAGGATGTTGTAAAGCCACAACGAACCTTAACGGCACAAAACCCACGGTTTAAGGATTTTTTGCTCCACTGATCTAAACAAATACTCCCCGTCATCGAGACGTCTTGCCTGGTGGAAATTAGCAAATAGTTAATTCCTTTTCTTTATTCTTCTATTCTATATTTTAGCTCTCAATAACTTCAGCATACTTTCAGCTACAGAAACCAAATATCAAAAATATTCAGCCTTTTCAGAACATGATGGAAAACTTTAAATTACTTCAAAACGTTGTATACTTTTTTGAAATATTCATCTTTATAAACTATTTTTTGTAACTCAATGGGAGGAACCTTCAAATCCTCTTTAAACTACAGATGGAGCAGCTTATTTCAGACTCCAGCTTACTGCTTCCTGCCTACTACCTGCCAGTTACCTGCCAAAGACCAGTATCTGGGAATGTTAAGCCCTCCCACTATTTTCCAAGAGGGCGTTGCCAGATTTTCAATTTCAGGATTTAACCAGGAGATGGCGCTTCCTTCACAAAAACAGGAAGACAACTTTTCATGGACTTTCAGTTTTGTTTAGAAGAGCATTTGAACACATCAATATTTTAGATCAAATGAAGTATATCTAATCTTGTAATTCAATAATATATAGTCTTTATATATTAAATAACTATGGCCAAACTTAGTTTTTCACAAGAGAAAATGCAGATATTATATAAAAAACTAAAATTAAAATCTTGTTTTTAATGCCCCAAGAGCAATAAAAACACTTGGTAAAAAAATCCTGAGTGAGGCTTTCATAAATTGCATTTAGCTGACGCTTTTATCCAAAGCGACTTACTATTTAATAAATGATAAATGATTATTCATAACAAATATGAGTGATGTGTGATTATTATTCATGCTATATACTGATATAGGGCTAAGTAAGCAATCAATCCTGCAAATTAACCCTTAGTTGTTCAATATATTTATTCAGACAATGTGAGTAGAAATACAGAAATTCTGCTCCCACCTAAGGCCAACGTTGCAATATTACAACATTTCCCTAAAAACTTACCAAAACGTAAACATTTTTAAAACTCTTTAATTTCTGCTCCAGAGGCCAGGGGTTAAATTGGGATTTGATATGTGGGGGGGCTCTGTTAGAAGGTGCGACGGGGGGGGGGGGGGGAGAGAGTTAGACGCTCGTGAATTGTCAACCGGGTGGGGGGGGTGGGTGTTGTCGGCCGTAAGCGAATGGTGGTGAACGGTATGTGGGTATGTGGGACACTGAAAAGTCTATGTTAAAAAGCCTCAGTCACCTTAATTCATGTAATAAAAACATCTCAGGTCAGTAACACTGAAAGCTAAATGTGCAATACCATGTTCAGCTATGTTACTATTTATAATGTTATTGTTGTTACAACAGAAGATGTTTTTCTTTATATTGAATCTGGTGCACTTTGAGGTCAAAATTAAGAGATTTATGGATACCGCTGGAAAAAGCTGCAGTACATATGCCGAGCCTGTACGTAGCGCTGTAACTTCCTCCACAAAAGCAGCCTTCTGTTTATTCAACGTGGTGGGGACCGAGGGAACCGGGCAGAGTTTTTCACCGGTCAACGTGTGTGAAAGTTTAAATCTTCCTTATTGAGCTTTAAAACAAATGAATAACGACTATATATAATAATAAAATAAACACCGGCTGTTGTTATGCCTGCTGTAACGTTAAATTACTCCGTTCTCCGCTTAAGTAATTATGCCGTTACAAGCTTCATAGTTGTATTTATCATCTAAATTTGCCGAAACAAGTTTAATATTCTGAAAGCCAAGACTTTGTTTATTTGAAATCAGATGAAAACAAACTGTAACGGACCCTGCCGTGTTATCTATGATTACTATATGCCTTACTGTACATTCATAATTTCAGCCGGAGGGAGGGGGGCGGCGCTGCGGAGGAGCAGATTGCGAGTGAGGTGCCTGTCATCTTCCCTTTACAAGCTTCACAAATGTATTTATCGTGTGATTTTGGAAATAAAAGTTTCATATTCTGAAAGCCAAGACTTTGTTTATATATTATACGTGGGTAGCTATGACGTCAGAAGGAGTTACCGTAAATGAGAGCTGCCGTAAAAGTGTTTCTAGGATTTCTAAACGAACTATTACAGCTGTTATAAAGCATTAACTAAAAAGTCATGAAAGAGATAAGGAGGAGAAAAGGTTTAAGGAAGTAAGCAAGGAATACAGAATGTCGAAATCCTCTGTTTCACGCGATGTCGAACATTGAATACAGAGGACGGCGGTCCCCCAATCTGCACAGCGGGAGAACGAAGATCATAAAGCAGATCGGAGGAGACATCACGATCTTTCCCACATTAGTGCAATTCACCTATACTTAACCCCAAATAAAAGAACCCAATAAAAGTGTTCTTTTTCTGCTTTTCTGACTATTTCTCATTGTGGGGAAAAAATAACACCCAGGGTCCTGATCGTTTTAATGAAGTTGAATACAGAATATTCATATTTGTCAGTGATTTCATGTAAATTCGGCGAACATAAACATCAATGATCGTGGTGAAGATGATGATTAAATTAGGATTAAAAATCGGGAGAGCCGGCTGCATTTCCTCTCATTCGTTTTTTTCGACTAAACAACATTATTTTGTTAAATAACAACATGGTGATGTTTTGTAAATGATTACATGTCTTATTTAGCACAGATTATGATCCTATCCGTGACATGGATCTTAACAAAGATCCGCTATACATTAGTACCAGACATACTGTACATCCAGCTTACTGTATCGAAGTTGATTTCACATGAGCTCCAGTGTGGAACCCCACTGCACCCCCTGGTGGATCAATGATCCATTGCAGCTGGCTTCACAATAATTACATTTATTTATCACGGGGGCGGTATCAAGTCAGACTGGGGGCCGGCTCTTCATCACGAACCGATCACGGGCCGATCACGGGCCGATCACGGGCCGTGCACGAGGCAATCACGACCCTCGCGTTTCAAACTGTCTGAAATAAGATGCTCCATCTGTACGACGTGCACCAAAGGCTACTCCTTCCACATACTTTCATTCCAACTTTAAAACAGACACAAGACGTTCAGCTATTGAACTTGTATTCAGATTTTTTATATCTTCTACAGTTTTTTACTGTTTAGGTTTTGGTACATTTTATAATGGTTGTCTCTTGCCCCTTTTCCACCAAAACGGTTCCGGTTCAAGATCCGTTCTTTTTCTGGTGCTTAACTGGTTCTTCTCTTTAGTGTTTCCACCACTCAGAGCCCGACTGGTGCTGCCGCTGCTGCATCGTGACATAATAAGTGAATGTGTGTCAGTCTGAATTGACGCTGTTTGGCATCACAACGTTGTTATGAAAGTTTCTCTGGTATAAAATGGGTGATGTTAGCATAGCAACCAAAGCTAAACTGACTATATTGACTAGGCTACTTGTTGCTTGTTGCTTTAACTTGTGGCATAAGCCGTTTTCTACAGGCACATTTTACCGGCGTATTTTTCATTATGATTCTACTTGTGATAGTCGGACATGACAACTTGTGCAGTCCATGTATTGATTCCATCCGATAGCTGCTATAATACAAAACAACACGTCTGCCTGCTCTCCACAATGATCAATGACAGCGAACGGATGGTCAAAGTAAGGTACAAATAAACAGAATCACACGAAGCCTGGTTTGTGTTGCCTGACTTTATAAAGTGTGTTTTTTTTTTATAAGTGTGTCGTCGTGTTCTCAATTTGCTCAGCGCTACTACTTGTTACAACTCTTATTTGCCGTACTCGCCATTAAAGGTCCCATGGCATGACCATTTCTACTGATCATAATTCCATTGTTGAGGTCTACTAGAATAGATTTAAATTGTTCAATGTTCCAAACTCACATTGGTTTCTCATACAGCATCTCTGTATAGTATGTGTATTCACTCTCTGTCCTAAACGGCTTGTTGGAGCTCCTGCCCCCCCCCCTCCCTATGAGCCCACTGTGCTCTGATTGGTCAGCTCACCCACTCTGTTCTGATGAGTCCACCACCGTTACAGCAGAACATCAGTGTCTATGTTTTACAATGGCGTTTGTTAGCAACCAGACTCTGACTCTACATCCTGACTCTCTACGTCCTGACTCTCTACGTCTTGACTCTCTACGTCCTGACTCTCATCATCCTGACTCTCTACGTCCTGACTCTCTCCATCCTGACTCTCATCATCCTGACTCTCTACATCCTGACTCTCTACATCCTGACTCCTGACTCTCTACATCCTGACTCTCTACATCCTGACTCCTGACTCTCATCATCCTGACTCTCTACATCCTGACTCTCTACATCCTGACTCTCATCATCCTGACTCTCATCGTCCTGACTCTCTACATACTGACTCTCTACATACTGACTCTCAATGTCCTGACTCTCATCATCCTGACTCTCATCATCCTGACTCTCATCGTCCTGACTCTCTACATCCTGACTCTCTACATCCTGACTCTCATCATCCTGACTCTCTACATCCTGACTCTCTACATCCTGACTCTCATCATCCTGACTCTCTACATCCTGACTCTCTACATCCTGACTCTCATCCTGACTCTCATCCTGACTCTCATCGTCCTGACTCTCATCCTGACTCTCATCGTCCTGACTCTCTACATCCTGACTCTCATCATCCTGACTCTCATCCTGACTCTCATCGTCCTGACTCTCTACGTCCTGACTCTCTACGTCCTGACTCTCATCATCCTGACTCTCATCGTCGTCCTGACTCTCTACGTCCTGACTCTCATCGTCCTGACTCTCTACATCCTGACTGTCATCGTCCTGACTCTCTACGTCCTGACTCTCTACGTCCTGACTCTCTACATCCTGACTCTCATCGTCCTGACTCTCTACGTCCTGACTCTCTACGTCCTGACTCTCTACATCCTGACTCTCATCATCCTGACTCTCTACGTCCTGACTCTCATCATCCTGACTCTCTACATCTCTACATCCTGACTCTCTACATCCTGACTCTCTACGTCCTGACTCTCATCGTCCTGACTCTCTACATCCTGACTCTCATCATCCTGACTCTCTACATCCTGACTCTCATCGTCGTCCTGACTCTCTACGTCCTGACTCTCTACATCCTGACTCTCATCGTCGTCCTGACTCTCTACGTCCTGACTCTCTACATCCTGACTCTCTACATCCTGACTGTCATCATCCTGACTCTCTACGTCCTGACTCTCTACGTCCTGACTCTCTACGTCCTGACTCTCTACATCCTGACTGTCATCGTCCTGACTCTCTACATCCTGACTGTCATCGTCCTGACTCTCTACGTCCTGACTCTCTACATCCTGACTCTCTACATCCTGACTCTCTACATCCTGACTCTCTACATCCTGACTCTCTACATCCTGACTCTCTACATCCTGACTGTCATCGTCCTGACTCTCTACATCCTGACTGTCATCGTCCTGACTCTCTACGTCCTGACTCTCATCGTCCTGACTCTCTACATCCTGACTGTCATCGTCCTGACTCTCTACGTCCTGACTCTCTACGTCCTGACTCTCATCATCCTGACTCTCATCGTCGTCCTGACTCTCTACGTCCTGACTCTCATCGTCCTGACTCTCTACATCCTGACTGTCATCGTCCTGACTCTCTACGTCCTGACTCTCTACGTCCTGACTCTCTACATCCTGACTCTCATCGTCCTGACTCTCTACGTCCTGACTCTCTACGTCCTGACTCTCTACATCCTGACTCTCATCATCCTGACTCTCTACGTCCTGACTCTCTACATCTCTACATCCTGACTCTCTACATCCTGACTCTCTACATCCTGACTCTCATCATCCTGACTCTCTACGTCCTGACTCTCATCGTCCTGACTCTCTACATCCTGACTCTCATCATCCTGACTCTCATCATCCTGACTCTCTACATCCTGACTCTCATCGTCGTCCTGACTCTCTACGTCCTGACTCTCATCGTCCTGACTCTCTACATCCTGACTGTCATCGTCCTGACTCTCTACGTCCTGACTCTCTACGTCCTGACTCTCATCATCCTGACTCTCTACATCCTGACTCTCATCGTCGTCCTGACTCTCTACGTCCTGACTCTCATCGTCCTGACTCTCTACATCCTGACTGTCATCATCCTGACTCTCTACGTCCTGACTCTCTACGTCCTGACTCTCATCGTCCTGACTCTCTACATCCTGACTCTCTCTACATCCTGACTCTCTACATCCTGATCCCAGGGTAAGAACTGGATAGAGCGTGGGAGGCGGGGTCTCGTTCTTTCCTATCAGAGCTGCTCATTGGCGCATGAAGGTAAAATGGCCCAACTTTTGAGAGACGAAACGTCACAGATTACCCGTCATGCCTGGCTGTCAGAGCAGAAGAACCCGTATGTAGCTCACAGAGCATGCGCCCCTTAAGCCCCGCCTCATGTCATTAAGCCCCGCCTCCTGAGCTCCCACTCTCGGCTAGCTAGAATGAATGGAGAGAGAAAAAATACCTCTAGATTCAGCTTTTAGTGCATTTTACAACTTTAAGGACCGAAAGATTCTAATAAGGGCTATAAGATAGTTCATACTGGGTAGTTTATTTAGTTTAAAAAAGATTATCCGCTGATTTACAGACGTTTCTTTCCCCATGTTAGTCAATGGGGAAAAGTCTTTCTGGGCCCAGTGATATCACGGACTGATACGGAAATTGTAGTACCGCCGTTTGGACACAACACATTTTTGCCTCTGAGTCCGGCGCACACCCTGGGGGCTTGGTGCTGCCCCAGAACACCTCGTTGTAGATGTTTCTTTTTCCATGTTTTTCTTCCGGGGCCTATTGACGTCACTAAGTCCAAATGGACCAATTGGCACACAGCTATAGAACAATAGGCACACCCTCTGCCAGGGCGGGACTCCCGAGCATGTCCCGGAGCGGACAGTGTGAGGTGGATTTCCCGCTGTGTTTCCCTGGATGCTGGATATAGACCAAGCTCTGCACACTCACTCACTCACTCAGCCTGAGCTCCGCGGTGCTCCGTGGAGCTCAGGCCCCACGCAGCAACCAGGAAACAACACCAGTAATCCAGCTCACACTGTCCGCTCCTCAAGCCTTAAAGGGCGGAGCAGCGAGCCCCGCAACGTCCCACCAACACGGCACCCAGACCCCACGCAGCATTCTCATCTGTTTGTCATTACTGGTGTCATTTTCTGGGGGCATATGGGACAGACTCTCAGGGCTAGAGGGTCTTTAACATATTGTAAAACTGCTCTCAATCCCAAAATATAAACTCTATTCAAATAATTTCAAAAGATTTCAGTAGCAACATTCGCGTCGGGCCGAACCACGCCCCTTAACTGTGATATAATGGCCATATACCACGGCCTGTCGTGAGCTATTGCTTAATTATACTACTACTAATACTACTACTACTACTACTACCACAACTACTGCCACTGCTACTACCACTGCTACTACTACTACTAACACAACTACTACCACTGCTACTACTGCTCATACAACTACTACTAATACTACTACTACTACTACTACTACTACCACAACTACTACCACTGCTACTACTACTTATACTACTACTAATACTACTACTACAACTACTTATACTACCACCACTACTACTCATAAAACTACTACTACTACTACTACTACTACTACTACTACCACCACTACTACCACTACTACGCATACAACTACTACTAACATGACATTACATTACATGTTACTTGTTAGACGCTTTTATCCAAAGTGACTAACATACTCAATACTGTGGACAATCCCCACAGGAGCAATTTGGGGTGAAGTGTCTCAGGGACACAACGACATGCTGACTGCAGTGGGGTTTGAACCTGTGACCCCCTGATAGAACACTACTACTACTACTACTACTACTACTACTACTACTACTACTTATACTACTACTACTTATACTACTAACACCACTACTATTAATACAACTACTACTCCTTTTACAGCTACTTATACTACAGCTGCTACTACTAGTACAGCTATTACTACTACTACTACTTTTACTTATAGTATACTACTACGTGCATTTCATATCTAACTCCTTCAGCCTACTTTCAGCTACAAAAACCATTCAACTACAACATTATTCAGCTATTTCAGGACATTTAGGCTATACATTTTCTTGTTTATTAAGCTTCATCACTATTTTTCCTACTCTTCCAGTTTAAAATGTCACTGTTAAGTTTTCAACAAAGTCAGTGCAATGCATTTGAGTTATAACACTTACTTGGTTTTTGTAGCGAAAAGCAGCTAGTCACCATTCAACTAATAACATATTCAGATTTTTCTGCAATTCAACAACAAATGTGTGCAGCTTACAGCATTCACACGCATTTTCAGCAGGAAATGCATTTTCTAGTTAGTATTAAAGTAACTAGTAGTCCATCCACCTAGAGTTGGTGCTGACCGCAGAGAAAACGTGCTTAAAGACTTTAAAAGAATTAAACTATCGTGCTATTACATTAGATTACATTTAGCTGAGGCTTTTATCCCAAGCGACTTACAATAAGTGCATTCGACCAAGAAGATACAAACTAGAAGAAAACAGAATCATATAAGTACATCAGGTTTCATAGAGCCAACACATTTCAAGTGCTACTCAACTGGCTTTATCAACTGCTGTCATATTATCTCTCTCAGTAGGGGGCCTCTACTTCTTAATGTCTTTTTTAACGTATTTTAAAGTATTGAGGTAAACTTCGAGTTTGATAACCAAAGTAGAGTGTGGCACTCCATGTTAATAATGAAGAACTGATTATTAAATCTGCACAAGCAATATACGCAAAAGATTCAGTTCAGATCTTAATCTTCTCCCAGCACGAGAACGTTTGCGAAGAGGAGCAGTGTGTGTGGAAACAGGTTTAAAACCAGTGTTTAGTCTGATGGTGAGCACATTACCTCCTCCACAAGGACGTTGTTCTGCAGAAGATGTACATCCAGTATTTGGTCCACTCTGTCCGGGGGTCGTAGGAACACCAGAATTTGGCCATTTATCGGCCACCCTAGAAGCCTTTTCAATGGATCGAAGATAATGCCGAGGAGAGAGAGGTGAGGCACTTTCACCACCACGTGAGTGCGTGTGACCTCCAGCGGCTCCAAGATGCTCAGGCCTTCATCAGTGATGTGGACGACAGACAACAGGCCGTCCAGGAGCAGCGCTGTGGAGCAAAGAGCTGGTCATCTGTTGCATTGCTGCTGAAACAGCTTCATCATATTCAATGACACTAGTTCAGAGCTAATGTTCATCTGATGTCATTTACTTTGGAGCCTCGCTAGGATGTACCAGTTTATATCCTTCACCTTTTATTTGTAATGTTTAATTATTGTTCCGCCCCCCTGTGATCTTTCTGGAGGTGAGCATGCGTAATTATCTTCTAATTTAAAGACTGCTGAGATGTTTGTAATCTGCAGCCAGAACAGCTGGACTGAGTCCGGTCTCATGTCTGAGTGATTCTCTAGACGTGTGAAGAGTTTTCTAAAGCTTTCAGGGCGTAGAAAGTCTAACTTATAAATGTTGTTGACTGTTGTTTTGTTTTGTACATGCTTCAGCCAGACTGACAATGTAGAGAGCAGAAAGAGCAACAGATGGATAACAAAGTAATAATTAATCAAACTGCTAGCTTAGAGTGAGTTAGCGTTGAGTTAGCACTGTTAGCAGCTAAACATGCTGTGGACTGACAGGTCACAGTTTACATGTCTTTAATATACAGTGAGGAGACTGCAGAGGCCCAAAGACACTCCAACTCAGTATTTAGAGCTGCATTGCATCGTCTGCTTCAATAATGATGTCATGAAACACATCGACTAAATGGATGTTTTAATGATTTCATTCTTCTTCTTTTGGGGACACGAGTATTTTGAATGTAAAGAACAGATTTCGTGTCTGAATTATCTTATCTTTGTTAAACTAGTTTAATAAAGCTGCTTCATAACTTCTGAACGGTAGTGGATATCATAAGGTGCTAAACATTATATAAGTGTATTTGTTAACACTAGATGTCTTTACCATCCTCTGTCTCACTGTGCGGCAGGTGGAGCCGGCAGACGGCAGCTTCAACAGAACTCTTCACGTCGAACAGCGGCCCTGCTGCCTGCTTGCCAGCTGATTGGAGGAGACTCTCATCCCAAGGGACCGTCCTGTACAGAAGCTCCGCCTCCTGAGCCATGACGAACACCAGGCCAGTCGAAGCACACTGGAACTCACCTGGACCAGGACACCTGAACCTGTAGACACACAAGAGACAAGTTACTACAACAAGCCTTCACTGGCCTGTGTTCTGACTGACAGGTTTTCATCCAGCTGGATCTGACCTGGAGGAGGGTTTGTTGAAAGATCTGAAACACCTGATGGTTACAGGAACATCACTGAAGATGTGTCCACATGCATCAGGATGTGTGTGTACACTTTCATTAAATTAACAAAATGTCTAGTCCAGCGAGGATCTAGACTGGTACAAGAAAACAATCCTACACACAGAGGCATTATTTTATTCATGTCTGCTGGAAAGAGATTGGATGCAAAACCTCAAGGTGAAAGACATGACATCAAACACAATGAAATTCATATATGTGTTTAATGTGTTTAAAATAATAGTTGGTCATGTTGTAGGGTTACCTGTATGAAGACTCAGGTGTGTGTTCAGGTGAGAAGGATTCAGGAGCCTGGAACAAACAAAGTTATTTATTATATTAGAAATCAAGTTAAGTTCTAGCTTCAACTCTGTGCAGCTGCTCCTCTCTCACCTTTGTGTCTGTCTTCACTTCCTGTTCCACATCGGAGTCACCTGATGGAGAGAAGAGGTGAGAAAAATAATAATAAAACAATAATAATAATTATTGTACTATAAATACCTTTTAAGATCAGATTTATTGTACAATATCTTGATGAATGGAGGACATGGTTTCAGTACTCACAGGTCTTCTGGATCGTGGATCTGATCGTCTCATGTCCGATCCTGTAGGGATGAACACAATCCAACAGTTTGAGATCCAGTTTAAAATAAGTGTTTGTTCTTTGAGTCAGCTTCAGAGTCCTGATCCAATGCTTCACATCCCATCATATCCTCTCTGCAAACACTACGACTGCCTGCCACAGCTCTCAGCTGCATTACAGAGTTAACTAGACATTAGTCCAGGAACAAAACAACTTCATAGAAAAAACAAACAGACTAACTTTTTAACTGTAAAATGTGTCTGTTAATGAGTTGCAGCTGACTGAACAACACATTCTCACTCACAACTCGGCCTATGTTGACGTTGTGTCAGGGTCCCTGTCGTCACTTTCCAACACAAGGGGGGGCCCTTTAGCGTCGAGTTTCAACTCAGGTGTTTAAAGGATCAGAGTGAATTATGCAGAGTAGGATGTGTCTGTTAAGAAGTTGCTCCTGACTGAAATGTGGCTTTGCATTGTCAGCTTGCATTATATTGTTCTTGGGAGAACGCAAGAAAAGAAACATGAGATGAACAAAAGGAGAAACTGCAGATAAATGGTAACATCACTGATGTGTTGTGCTAAGCTAGGCTACGCCTGGAAGGTGGAACTGGAGAGATTCCCCAGTGAGAGGAACACATCCACCTCCCTGTGTTCAATACAATCCTGCTGAACCAGCAGAGACTGAGTCGACCCCTTACTGACCTGAGAGTCTCCAGTCTGCAGTCTGGGCTCTCCAGAAGATCTCTCAGCAGCTTCTCTCCTGAATCCTGCAGAACGTAGTAACCCAGGTCCAGATCTCTCAGATGGATGTTGGACTTCAGAGCTGAGGCCAGAGCAGACCAGCTGATCTCTGACAAACTGCATTGAATCAGACTGAATAAAGAACACATGATGTAAGTTTAGAAAACAATGTTCCTGATTGAAATAATGAAAGGTTTAATAATCTGATTATAGCTGGAGAAGTAGAGAATGTAGACGTTTATAAAGTGGACACTCCCGACAGGTTAAAAACAGTAAGATCCAAAAAGTGAAAAGAGCTCTCATTAATATGAAAGACAACGTTCTTCACCTTCAATAAAAAGTGGTGACTTCACATCATAAACTCTGCTCCTTCTAGACTAACTCGTGATGTGCAGCCAGACAAATCAAAACCCACAGAAACTGATTCAACTCAAGATCACAGAGTTTACAAAGAAGTCAGGATGAATTTAGAAGAAATGTGATCAAAATAAATAGAGAATATTTATTTCAGGAATAGTGGAGACATAGATCACAGCATCTTCAGTTTAAACTATTCAGTCAGTTTGAGCATCATGCAGCTTCAGAAACATGTTAGAAACAGCAACAACTGAACATATTTGTTAGTGTTTGAAAGTTTTAATAGAAATATGTAATTATTGTATTCATGTGTTTATAATGTCATTTATTTAAAAACATGACGGAGAATAAAAGATGAATTCCAGGTGTTTAAAGGATCAGAGTGAATTATGCAGAGTAGGATGTGTCTGTTAACAAGTTGCTCCTGACTGAAATGTGGCTTTGCATTGTCAGCTTGCATTATATTGTTCTTGGGAGAACGCAAGAAAAGAAACATGAGATGAACAAAAGGAGAAACTGCAGATAAATGGTAACATCACTGATGTGTTGTGCTAAGCTAGGCTACGCCTGGAAGGTGGAACTGGAGAGATTCCCCAGTGAGAGGAACACATCCACCTCCCTGTGTTCAATACAATCCTGCTGAACCAGCAGAGACTGAGTCGACCCCTTACTGACCTGAGAGTCTCCAGTCTGCAGTCTGGGCTCTCCAGAAGATCTCTCAGCAGCTCCACTCCTGAATCCTTCAGAGCGTTGAAACTCAGGTCCAGATCTCTCAGATGGATGTTGTACTTCAGAGCTGAGATCAGAGCAGAACAGCTGATCTCTGACAAGCTGCAGTACTCCAGACTGAATAAAGAACACATGATGTCAGTTTAGAAAACAATGTTCCTGATTGAAATAATGAAAGGTTTAATAATCTGATTATAGCTGGAGAAGTAGAGAATGTAGACGTTTATAAAGTGGACACTCCCAACAGGTTAAAAACAGTAAGATCCAAAAAGTGAAAAGAGCTCTCATTAATATGAAAGACAACGTTCTTCACCTTCAATAAAAAGTGGTGACTTCACATCATAAACTCTGCTCCTTCTACACTAACTCGTGATGTGCAGCCAGACAAATCAAAACCCACAGAAACTGATTCAACTCAAGATCACAGAGTTTACAAAGAAGCAGCACCAGAGTCTGAATAAAGAACACATCATGTAAGTTCAGAGAACAATGGTCCTGCTTGAGATAGTTCAAAGTCTCATCATCTTTTCAGACCTGGAGAGGGTTCAGATGCCAATGTCAAAAATGATGAAGATACTTTTAGAAATGTAATAGTAGATAACTATAAATGCATTGATAATGCATCAGAAGAACCTCCTTCATCTCCCTCACAGCTCATCAGTACTGACAGCATCTTCACTGACTCATGGAGCACAGTGAGAGTCTGTGGAAGCTCACACACTGTCCCCTCACACATTTACTTTCTCTGCTTTCTGTTATTCTTGTCAAATATTCAGCAATTTAGAAAGAAATGTGAACTTATTCAAATATCTTTGTACTCAGGCAAATGATGGAATTATAAATATATCAATTATAAATACAGTACAAAACCACATGAACTACAGCCAGTGATCTGACCTCAGAGTCTTCAGTCTACAGTTTGGACTCTTTAGTCCAGAACTCAGCTGCTCCACCTCTGAATCCTGCAGCTCTACTTTCACCACCAGCTCTCTCAGATCGGAGGGGTCGGACTTCAGAGCTGAGGCCACGACTTCCCAGTCTAAGAATCCACTGGCAGGAATTCTGTTAGAACACATATTACAGAATTTGTTTATATAAAAAAAAGAGGAAACAACATATTTACTTCATGCATTTGAGGAAAAACATGTTGAATCTCATGATCTGATTACCACTGGATGTTAGTCTATTTAATATTTGGTAGAGTGTGATCTGATCCCATGTCTGTCACCTCTCTGCTAGCCACCTTCTAGACTAGAGAAGACTAGAGTCAACATAAATCACATATTGCTCTGTGTCTAATTTAACGATAAAGAAACTGCAATCATTTCATAATAACTTTACTGCATTCAATGACATATGTAAAGTTATTCTGTATGTTCTGATCACATGTTGCTGTGATAAAACATCCTTCATATTATTTTGACAAGGAAAATGAAGAGAAGAAAAAACTGTACAATCTTTTAATTATTAGAATAATTGTATTAATTCAATTTAGCTCACACAGTATGTGAAACAGCAACAAGTTGTATAGTGTTTATTTTAAAAACTAAAATCCTTATCTACACTAATCTATAAAGCTAATCACATCTGGACTCACACAGCGTTCCTGCAGTTCCTCACAGCTGGAATCAGTCTCCGTCGTCTCTCCTCTGATGTTTTGGACTTCTCCAGGTCCAACTCATCCAGAACCTCCTCTGACATCTGCAGCATGTAGGCCAGAGCTGAGCAGTGTGTCACAGAGAGTCTCTTCTCTGATCTGTTCTCTGACTTCAGGAACTCTGTGATCTCCTGATGTACTGAGTGGTCCTTCATCTCTGTCAGACAGTGGAATATGTTGATGCTCCTGTCTTCATCAGAGACTTCATCACTTCTCATCTTCTTCAGGTTGCTGATGGCTCTCTGGATGATTTCTGGTCTGTTGTCTGTGCGACCCAGCAGGCCTCCTAAGAGTCTCTGGTTGGACTCCAGAGAGAGGCCGTGGAGAAAGCGGACAAACAGGTCCAGGTGGCCATTTCTGCTTTTGAGGGATTTCATCATGGCACTCTTTAGGAAGACATCCAGGGATGGGTAATCCTGATCACTGTTAAACATGTTGTTATAGTCACTCTGCAGGGATGGGTGATCATCATCATCATCATCACTGCTATCACTGTTGCCATCGTCCAAGTCTCTCTTCAGGAAGTCCTTCAGTACCGCTGTGTCTCTGTTGGTGTAACAGTGCAACATGTAGACTGCAGCCAGAAACTCCTGAATGCTCAGATGAACAAAGCAGTAGACTGTTTTCTGGAATATCACACTCTCTCTTTTGAAAATCTGTGTACAAACTCCTGAGTGCACCAAGGCCTCGGTGACACCAAGACCACAGCGCTCCAGGTCTTCTTGGTAGAACATGATGTTTCTTTTCTCCAGATGTTCAAACGCCAGCCTCCCCAGCTTCAGTAGAAGCTCCCTGTCAGCCTCCGTCAGCTGCTGTGGACTCGTCTCATGTCCCTCTTCATACTTCTGCTTCTTCCTCTTGGTCTGGACCAGCAGGAAGTGTGAGTACATGTCAGTGAGGGTCTTGGGCAGCTCTCCTCTCTGGTCTGTAGTCCACATGTGGTCCAGAACTGCAGCAGTGATCCAGCAGAAGACTGGGATCAGACACATGATGTGGAGGCTCCTGGAGCTCTTGATGTGAGAGATGATTCTGCTGGACAGGTCTTCATCACTCCATCTCCTCCTGAAGTACTCCTCCTTCTGGGCGTCAGTGAAGCCTCGTACTTCTGTTACCCTGTCCACACACTCAGGAGGGATCTGATTGGCCGCTGCAGGTCTGGAAGTTATCCAGACGAGAGCCGAGGGAAGCAGCTCCCCCCTGATGAGGTTTGTCAGCAGCACGTTGACTGAGGACTGCTGAGAGACATCAGACACAACCTCATTGTTTCTGAAGTCCAGAGAAAGTCTGCTTTCATCCAGGCCGTCAAAGATGAGCAGCACTTTGCAGACAGCCAGCTGCTCTGCTGTGACCTTCTGTAAGGTCGGATGGAAAACATGGAGCAGCCTGAGAAGACTGTACTGCTCACCTTTGATCAGGTTCAGCTCCCTGAAGGAGAGCGGGATCACCAGACTGACATCTTGGTTTTCCAAACGCTCGGCCCAGTCCAGAGTGAACTTCTGCACTGAGAAGGTTTTTCCAACTCCAGCGACTCCGTTGGTCAGGACCGTTCTGATGAGATTCTGTTGGTCAGGTAAGGCTTTAAAGATGTCCTGGCACTTGATTGGAGAGTAATGGAGGGTCTCTTTCTTGGAAGCTGTCTCCAGCTGCCACACCTCATGTTGGGTATTAACCTCTTCACTCTGGCCTTGTGTGATGTAGAGCTCAGTGAAGATCCTGTTGAGGAGGGTTTCACTTTCACCAGTTCCTTCAGTCACACGTTCACATCTCCTCCTCAGACTGAGCCTATGTTCATCTAAAACCTCCTGCAGACCACGTTCTGCTGAAAGAGAAGGAAACAGGAGAATAAAAAAAACGTTTTAAATGAACTTATATTATGTACAACACAACAGGAAGAATCCTGTTTTCAGGCCTGAAGACACCAGGAGACAGCAGTGTTTCCCACAGAATTATACTTGTGGTGGTAGCCGTGCACGACGGGCAGGGGGGGGGTTGCTAATGGAGCACGCTCGTGAACTGTTAGTTTGCCGGAGCGTCGCAGCGGGGTTACTGCAGAGCGCATAATTGCGTCGCAGTTGCGCATGAGTGATGTGCAACAACATTTGACTTCTCTTTTTCTCGTAAGGTCTCCCTTTCTGTTGGTCGCTTATTAGCGGACCCTTCACACGATGGCAGAGCGAACAGGTACAGGAGGCGTAGAGCGAGGGATCATTGTCCACTAGTTCATCGATCACAGATGGCGTGGTGCTCGCAGACGGTTAAAAAAAAAAAAAACCTAAATAGGTCGCGAAATATACTTGGGCGGCCGTTATTATTACATTACATTTCATTTAGCTGACGCTTTTATCCAAAGCGACTTACAATAAGTGCATTCGACCAAGACGATACAAACTTGAAGAATCATATAAGTACATCAGGTTTCATAGAGCCAAACCATTTCAAGTGAAACTCAACAGGCTTTAGATAAGTGCTTTGTTAGTATATAAGTGCTTTGTTAGTATCTAAGTGCTTTGTTAGTATATAAGTGCTTTGTTAGTATGTAAGTGCTTTGTTAGTATATAAGTCCTTTGTTAGTATATAAGTGCTTTGTTAGTATATAAGTGCTTTGTTAGTATCTAAGTGCTTTGTTAGTATATAAGTGCTTTGTTAGTATGTAAGTGCTTTGTTAGTATATAAGTCCTTTGTTAGTATATAAGTGCTTTGTTAGTATATAAGTGCTTTGTTAGTATCTAAGTGCTTTGTTAGTATATAAGTGCTTTGTTAGTATCTAAGTGCTTTGTTAGTATATAAGTGCTTTGTTAGTATGTAAGTGCTTTGTTAGTATCTAAGTCCTTTGTTAGTATATAAGTGCTTTGTTAGTATCTAAGTGCTTTGTTAGTATCTAAGTCCTTTGTTAGTATATAAGTGCTTTGTTAGTATATAAGTGCTTTGTTAGTATCTAAGTGCTTTGTTAGTATATAAGTGCTTTGTTAGTATGTAAGTGCTTTGTTAGTATCTAAGTCCTTTGTTAGTATATAAGTGCTTTGTTAGTATATAAGTGCTTTGTTAGTATGTAAGTGCTTTGTTAGTATGTAAGTGCTTTGTTAGTATATAAGTGCTTTTTATTTTGTTTGGTTTTTTGTTTTTAAATGTATTGCTCGAAGTGGAGTTGAAAGAGATGAGTCTTCAGTCTGCCCTGGAAGATGTGTAAGCTTTCTGCTGTCCTGATGTCAATGGGGAGCTCATTCCACCATTTTGGAGCCAGGATAGCAAACCCACGTGTTTTTGCTGATGGGAACTTGGGTCCCCCTCGCAGTGCGGGTGCAGCGAGCCGTTTGGCTGATGCAGAGCGGAGTGCACGTGCTGGGGTGTATGGTTTAACCATGTCCTGGATGTAGGAAGGGCCAGATCCATTCACATCATGGTACGCTAGTACCAGTGTCTTGAAGTGGATTCTAGCAGTTACTGGAAGCCAGTGAAGGGAGCGGAGGAGCGGTGTGGTGTGGGAACATTTAGGAAGGTTGAAGACCAGACGAGCCGCTGCATTCTGGATGAGCTGCAGAGGTCGGACGGGACATGCAGGTAGACCAGCCAGGAGGGTAGTAATATACCTGGGCAGACGTTAATATATCTGGGCGGACGTTAATATACCTGGGCGGACGTTAATATACCTGGGCGGGCGTTAATATATCTGGGCGGACGTTAATATACCTGGGCGGACGTTAATATACCTGGGCGGACGTTAATATACCTGGGCGGACGTTAATATATCTGGGCGGACGTTAATATACCTGGGCGGACGTTAATATATCTGGGCGGACGTTAATATACCTGGGCGGACGTTAATATACCTGGGCGGCCAGCCCAAGTAAAGTCTATCTGTGGGAAACCCTGGACAGATGTTCAGACTTACTTGTTACTGTTCTGGTCTGACTGGCTGTCTGCAGTCCAGCTCTGGTTCTGGATCTTTCTCCACACTGGGGACAGCAGGGGTCTCCTGATGGAGGTCTCTGCTCCCAGTATGAGGTGATGCACTGTCTGCAGAACCAGTGTCCACAGCTGGTAGAGACTGGATCCTTCAGGACGTCCTGACACAGAACACAGCTGGACAGCTGCTCCTCCACAGGAACACCACTCTTCCTCTTCCCTCTGTGGAGATCAACACATCCTTTATAGCACTTTACGGTGACTAATTTTCACCAATGGTACAACCCAAAGTTGGCAAATTCTTGTTTTTTTAAAGTTCTTTATCTGTAGATGATATTTCATCCTGGTAACTGTTCCCAAGTGGTAGATATTTAGTGATTCATATAATTATGAAACAAAACGCCCTTCTGTCTGTAACATCATCGCCTACAGCAGGGGTCGGCAACAGGCGGACCGCGGTCCGGATCCGGACCCAGACGCCGACCTATACGGCCCCGGACCTATAATCAATACATTAATAGGGGATTTCAATTTTGACGGGGCGATTCTATTTTAACCGCCGCCGACAGGGGGCGAAAGAGACGAGTGAGCGATACAGGGAGAGAAACACAGAAGAAGAGACGAGAGAGCGGCAGAGAGAAGCGGAGAGGAAAGTGAGTGAAGAGAATAATTAGCGATACAGGGAGAGAAGCGGAGAGGAGAGTGAACAGGCGTGTTAGAGGCAGACAGGGAGAGACAAATAATTACACATGGCGCTCTCCAAGAAGAGGAAAGTGGACAGTGAGAACAGAGCTTTTAACCCTGAGTGGACGGACTCATTCATGTTCATCCTGCCCACTGGGAGCACAGAACCAGTGTGTCTCATTTGTTCAGAGACCGTGGCGCTCATTAAAAGTGCCAAAACGCCACTATGAGACAAAACACAGTGTTTGACCAAACATTCCCTCTCAAGTCAGAACGGAGGTCACAAAAAATAAGCAGTCTCAGAGCCCAATATGATCAGTCGACCAGGATCAAAATTAAAACTAAATATCGTTCCAGGGCAGGCTAACCGAGGCTAACCGAGGCTAACCGAGGCTAACCAATGAGCACCTGCATGTGTGTATGAGAATGGCCCTGACACCATTTCAGCCCAGATTTAAACTCCTGGCAGGACAAGCTCGAGCTCAATTCTCGCACTGAATTAAAAAAAAGTGAGTGAGGGACTGCAATATAAGAGGGAAAGAAAGAGAAACTTTAAAACGGTTCAATTGTTATGATGTGTAAAGACTGATATTGTTCTATAATCGTCTGAAACTGTTAAGTCATGATGTGAAACGGTTAACAAAGAAAAAGGGAAACTCAAGCTGCTGCTACACTTTATTTTATTTATCTAAAATTAAGCACTTATAAGATGCACATATTTTCAAAAGCTATTTTATTTATTTTCTCTATTTTATTTTTAAAAGTTGTTACATGCAGACGTTGATAAAGCTACAGGCTACTTCAATATATATCACACTAATTCATAAAGCAAGTTAGACATTTTGATGTTCCGGACCTTTGCATGGGGAGATTTTCTCTAACTGGACCTCGTTGAATTTGAGTTGAATACCCCTGGCCTACAGCATGTTCACTGTACCTCACAAGTTTTACTACGGCTAAATTAAACTTGTTTATGTAATAACTACATAATGATTCCAATTTGTAAAAGCAGTGAACACTTTGTCAGGTCTGTCCACAACATGGAAAGCAAATCACTTTCAAAATGCTAGTTCCTGAATGGACATTAGATTGAGTGGAGTTAGACTTAGCTAACATTGTGGCTGCTCCATTCAAAGTCAAACTAACAATCAATGGTTGATACACATCAATGTATAACTTCAATTCAATATGAAGTACTGTAGAGCTCTAGGTGCCAATATTTCCCTTATCTGATTCAAGTACGTCTGAGTTTCTATACTGAGCTCTACTGAGTTTCTATACTGAGCTCTACTGAGATTCTATACTGAGCTCTACTGAGTTTCTATACTGAGCTCTACTGAGTTTCTATACTGAGCTCTACTGAGTTTCTATACTGAGCTCTACTGAGTTTCTGTACTGTGATCTGCTACTCAGATCAAACCAGACTCCTCTTCAGGTCAGTTCACAGCAGAAACAGATTCTTACTTTGTGTCTGGGGGTCCAGGTTCATTACTGAAGTAGAGAGGTTGACTCATAGACCAGTCACTCTTCAGAGACAGACAGCTGGGGACTGGAGACTCTGCTCTCTGTCTGTGGAAACAACAAATGTTTAACACACATCACTAGTTCTTGTAAAAAGCAGCGTTTGATTTCAGTTTTGATTTTCTTTCCCCTTTAAAGATTTTTGTTCTTACTCTAAACTTTATGTTTTAAAAATGGTGTTTGTGGGTTTCTGTTGTTACAATTCTTTGTGAGAGGGAAAAGTTCTACATGTTCCAAGTTCATTTACTAAACCAAACACAAAGTCCTACATGTCGAGTGTGAGAATGATTTCACAATAGTAGATGATTAACTGTTGCTGATGAGCACAGCCAGAGCTCAGTTACCTCTTTACTTTCCTCTTCTGGGTTTCTTTCCTCTCATTGACTTTGTTTCATGACTGAACTCCACAGTGATGCTTTACTGAGTCTCTGTACTGTGATCTGCTACTCAGATCAAACCAGACTCCTCTTCAGGTCAGTTCACAGCAGAAACAGACTCTTACCTTGTGTCAGATGCTCCAAGTGTATTACTCAAATCTGGAGGTTTTCTGGACACTGAAGATTTGTCCTCCTCCTCATCATCCAAATCTCTCATGTTCTCCATCCTGAGAGATGAACTAGTAACCCTGGAGACAAATACATAAACACACACACTTTATAATGCAAGCATTTCAATCAAATCCATCATATGATACATTTTGGTTTAAATTTGTGCCGTCAAAAAAAACGTGATTGGTACAAGATCTGAGTACTTCTACTTTTACTCAAGAACAAGATCTGAGTACTTCTACTTTTACTCAAGAACAAGATCTGAGTACTTCTGCTTTTACTCAAGTACAATATCTGAGTACTTCTTCCACCTCCAGACATCAGTCAGAGCTCTTTCTCTCTCTCTCTCTCTCCCTCTCTCCCTCTCTCTCTCCCTCTCTCTCTCTCTCTCTCTCTCCCT
Organism: Trematomus bernacchii; assembly: GCF_902827165.1. Taxonomy (NCBI): domain Eukaryota; kingdom Metazoa; phylum Chordata; class Actinopteri; order Perciformes; family Nototheniidae; genus Trematomus; species Trematomus bernacchii. The sequence goes on along the minus strand of NW_022987791.1, from coordinate 39,930 downwards.
CTCTCTCTCTCTCTCTCTCTCTTCCCTCTTCTCTCCCTCTCTCTCTCCCTCTCTCTCTCTCTCTCTCCCTCTCTCCCTCTCTCCTCTTTCTCTCTCTCTCTCTCTCTCTCTCCCTCTCTTGACAGCCCGTCTGTGTCTCATGCAGCTCACTGATCCAGTGAATGAGTGACCCGACACGACAGTAAATAATAATCATATTTATAACTAGTTTAGCTAGTTCCAGGGGTAGATAAGATTGGTAAATGTGATGGTCTAACTTTTAACATTTTAAATATTTCAAGTCACTAGAGGGATTTCCACCACAGGTTTATCTTGTCGTAACATTTGCGCGACTTGTCTACATGCAGCTGTCACAGGGGTTGAGCTGCAGACTGAGACAGAGACATCAACAGCTATAACTTTCGAGGGGTGGAGGTATGCCCATTATTTTAAACGTGCCAGAAGAAAAGACAGGAATGTGACGGTGAGGTGCACTGCTGTAAACACAACAACATCAAACCTCTCCAAGCACCTGCAGAGGCAACATGCTAACACCAAGCTAGTAGCTAAAGACCCCCGAACCCAGAGTGATGATGTTGAGTGAGTGCCGACTCCGAACAAGCAGCAAAAACTAGAATGTTCACCGTTATTAACTTGTGTTATGTCTTCCTTATTGCAATAGTAATTGTTATGTGTGTGCACATGGAGGCCTACGTTTTAAGTTTGGCTATAGGCTGTTGCTGAGTAACGCAAAAGTAATGTAAAGAAACGAGTAAAGTAACGAGTAAAGTAACGAGTTACTTTACGTAGAGAGTAACGAAGTAAAGTAATATATTACTTTTTTTTTAAAGTAATATATTACTTTTTTTGAGTAACGACCCCATCTCTGCATACGAGCAGAACTTGCTCTGACCTCATGCCAGTCATTCGGAAACCATCATCATTAGCTGAGATGTTATAATAAAGTGAAAACCCCTCTTATTTCTCTCAGCAGTTTTTCATGGACCGCTTTATTAGACTACAACACACGATGTATTTGTTTTATATCTCTCCAAAATACAAGTTAACAGGCCTACTAATATTTTAAACTTCTGATTTATGAAGATTAATCACAGTTTATGATCGTGATTTACGCGATTACTTTTTGTTTTAAATCAACTAACACCACTAACAACAACAAATAAGTCTGTGTCAGGGACGTGCACAGACATTTGGAGGGGCTATTGCTCTAAACTGGAAAAATGGCCTCCCCCCGAAAAAAACATAAGACCTTTGGAAAATTCTAACTTGTTTTTAATGTAAAAGGTTCATAAAATAAAAACACAACACTGTCATTGACACTCAGTTGACTTTTATGTCAACTGCTAAATTAGTTATTCAGGCAAATGTTTTGTTTTGCGGTCCATATCTCATTAAAATATCTAATGTTAGTAACTGTTAAAGAAAAATGGGGACAATTCTGTTTTAATGTAGTTTGACCATTGTAACTGCTGTGCAGACATACTGATAAAATAGGGCCTCTAACTAATTACCTTAAATAACAACACGTTCTCACTCCCAACCTGTCACATGTTGATGGTCGGTCAGGGCCCCTCCCCGTCACCCTATTACGCACAGGGTACCCCTTGAGCATCAGTTTTCCACGGGCAGGGCGTCCCATTGACTTGCATAGAGCTCCCTGAACGTTGGTAATAGACGAGTTGGGATTGCGGCGAAATGCTCTCCGCAGACACATTCTCACAGCGTTTATCAACCTTTTTCTAACTCAATATCAAGCCACACTTATTGTGTTTACTTCTTTATTTTAATTGAATAATGTCGGACTTTTGTTGCTGTCAGTTAGGGGGAGAGGAGGGGCTCAGAAAACTGAAATCTGTATTGTTTCCTCGTTTTTTCCTTCTAATTTTGTATTCTTTTCTAAACCACACACTGTTATTTACTCAACAATAAGACACAATTATCCTTGTGTTTATTTATTTGTTTGATTGTATAATGTCGGACTTTTGGAGTCCGTCAGGACCGAGGGTCAGAGCAGCTCATAGTAGTTGCTTTAGAGAATTTTACACCCGGAAGTAAGTATTCTCGCCGCTATGTTTGACAAACCCCGTGATTAGTCCTCAAGCTCTGTGATTGGATGTTTGAGTGTGCGCCGAGGGTTACGCCGAGTGTCAAACAGCACTATGACATGGGATGGAACCACAGCAGACTGTCCAAAGCTGGATTCGGATGGGTCCACCACCACCCTCCCCCACCCCGTCCCCAGAACTACACATGCTGGCTATTGTGTGTTTCGCAACATGTTCTATGGCACGTCTCTACTGGGAATTGTAGTTTTAAAAGACGTTTTCGTATATCCCATAATAACAAGTTGCCAGTATTAAACTGTGTACATCCCTGGAGGTTTAGGGGATAGGAAACACTCAAATTTAAAACATATAATTAATAAATGGGTGAAAATTGCTTGTGTCCATAATGGGCAGCATTAATATATACCCACATGACAGCTAAGGTCAGAAGAGCTTTATTTAACAGCTGGTCTTATGTCTGTGACCCCTCCTGTTGTTAATTGATAAGCCTGAAACATGCACTTGTCAAGGTTCAGAGGCACATTTTGCAAATATGGCAGTAGCCATCGATCATCTTAAGATAAGATATACTTTATTGATCCCAAGTTGGACATTTTTTCGTTACAGCAGCATGTGTAACAGTTGTAAATATGCAGTGGTGTTTATTTGTAAATCATTTTGTATAATCACACAAATTATGTGTTTTATATTTAATCATTCTGTGTTCTTTATTTATTGAATGTTCAATACCTGACAAGGTCGGAGATGAAAAACTTGGGTCGCAGGTTCCTCAACAGTGCATTACAAGACATCTATCGATATGTGTGTACCTCCACCATTAAACTGTCATATTCTGCACATTTCTTGTCGCATCTACATACATCTTATAATATATATACATATGTATAATATCAGTTAAAATAAGTGCTTAAACATACAGTAGTTAACATTGCAGGAAAGCAATATATTAGTACTTTGTCAGGCTTAATATTTATCTGTATACCCCCAAAGCTTTTTTCTTATTCAAAAGAAGACCCTAACCTAAAGTATTCTTTAATGTTTAAATAAATCCTTATTATTTTGTCTGTCTGTGTCTCCTATTAATATCTAATAACAAAAATAATACAATTCAATAACGTGCTTTAACCACTAGGTGTCCCTTTCTATCAGCTGGGCACCGTTATGGTGTAAATATAGCCTATCTACCAATTGGATCAAATATAAAAGTCAGCCGAATTAGTATTGATACTGCAAGGAGACTTATATTGTGAAGAGAAATCTAAGATGTTGATTAATTGCTGATATATTTATGATCCACGTCACATATTCAGTTTCGGCCGCAGTTCTTCCTGTTTGTCCAGAAGTCTTCTCATCAGGGCTCTATAAATAAAGAACTACGGCAGATGTGTAATATGTAATGCAGCCGAACCGTGTATTACAATGCCGTTATGTGATGACTTTCAAAGAGAAAAGCAAGCAAACTCGGAATAAAGTATTATTTATTTATTTTTTAAATGTTTTCGGATTTCACATCTTATAAACACCATATCCCAGCGTGCATTGCGGCTAAAACATCCAAATCACCGAGCTGAGGATCTTGCCTACGTCTGTTTCCGGTATTGTTTATGACGGATGTATTTTGCTATTACTGTAGTGCCAAGAGACGGGAGTCGGGGTATCAAAGGTACAAGCTAGACTTTTATTTAGCATCAGAACAACATGTAAACAGCTTCAAGCCCGGGAAGCGAAGACCGGGGTAAACAGGAAGTCCGGTTAACTAAAATGTCCATGCGGAACAATACCCCAACCCATAGATCCGAGGGTGAATAATGTCAATCACCACATTACACACATTCCTTCACATTTTCATTTTAATTTAGATTAAAGTGCACCTATCATGCTATATTTAAATGATATATTGTAGGGCCATACCTATATAAGGTATATTTATACGTTTCTGTTTTCAAAATACCAAACAGATCATGCATTTTAGCCATGCCTCATTTCGCTCTATGTGCTGTTTGCTGTCTACGGGGCTGATTCTGTGAGACCACGCCCCCCTGCAGGAGAGGTGAGCCGTGCTCTGATCAAGTCAAGAGGGGGAGAAAAAAAGATCTCAGTCCTCCGTGTTTTATTTATATATACAGTCTATGGTTTTATTATATTATTATAGGCCTATAGAGTCGTTATTCATTTGTTTTAAAGCTCAATAAATAACAAAGAAGACCTATGACCGGCACTTTTCTAATTTTGTCCGGAAGATTTAAACTTTAACGGACATCTTGACCGGCGAAAGAAACTGAAACTGAAACTCTGCCGCACGGTCCCCTCGTTCCTTGGAAGAGGCGGAGAGGTGGGTGTTTGTCATCTGCTGGTGGACTAACCGGAGAGAATTACAGTGCTTGCCTCGACGGGGAGGGATTGCATTGAATTAAAGCAGCGGGAGCAAACGCTTGCCTCGGGGAGGGAGAAAGAAAGCCACAGCGGAGAATAAACAGAAGGGTAACCATGGTTACCATATGCACGGGAAGTATTCTTCGCTGCTTTTGTGGCAGACTACAGCGCCACTTACAGGCCTGGCATATGTACTACAGCGTCTCCAGCGCTTTCGAGCAGCAATGGCCGGCCGTGGCCCAACCCCACATTCCCCTGATAGGTGGAGAGTTGGCCCAATAGCCGTAGCGCCACTTCTGTGATGTCATAGAAGTGTTCAAATCTGGATCAGTCTGTATCAGATCCGTTGCAGCCCCTTTTTTAGAGATTTGGGTATGGAGGAAAATAGAGAGGGTTGTGTTTTCTGACACTTGGTGAGTTCCCTGGAACACCGGGGACACATATTCATGTATAAAAGACGTACAAAAGTGCATTTTGCATGATAGGTCCCCTTTAAAGTATTTCGTGAGGCCTTCTAAAATGTTTTTAAATATAATTAGGGTTGTCGTTGAAGAGTTTGTAAATTATTGCGTTGCCTGGCACAACGGCACGTCCGTTAATTCCACAACCACACACATGGATTAACATTGATTTAATACATTCATGTAGCCTTTGTTTCTGCTAAAAGAGGTGTCAACCAGCTGGGGCAACAAGAACATCGGCGAAATCGAGTGTGACTATTAAAAAATACATAATTACTATATTAATATTGACAATAACAACCGACCGTCGGGGTAGAGCATTTGCCGGGGAGCGTTCTCATGGCATCTATTATCAACGCTATGGGAGGTCTATGAAGGTCTATGGGACGCCCTGCCCGTTGAAAAGCTCAAGGGGTACCCTGTGCGTGATAGGGTGACGGGGAGGGGCCCTGACCGACCGTCAACATGTGACGGGTTGGGAGTGAGAACGTGTTGTAAATAAACTCACTAATTAATTAAACCAGTTCAATACGCATTATTCTTATTCTTATCATTCTTTATGAGCGCAGTAATGGTAAGGTATCTAATTACTTATTTATTTAGTATTCCATAACTTAATAACACAGTTGGTCAAACTAAAGTGAGACATGGCAGAAATCCTACAATGAAGTGGGACAGTGAAGTGTTCTCCGTGAGAGGGCGATCAAGAAAAGAGAGCGAGCGGCGCGTTGAGGGAGTTTAAGGAGCAGATGAAAAGACACAGAAAGACAGAAGCACAATAACAAGTATATTTGGGTGTTTTTTTTGTAAATAACTGATGGTGTCAAGAGGAAGTAAAGTCCCCTGGTTTGTCCCCTATACTCTGACTGCCATGAGAAAACTCAAAATCAGCATATTAAAAAACGGGGACATTTCCGGGGACAGATTGATCCGGGGATTGGCCACCAAAGCCAGGCAGCCATATGAGGCCGGACTCGGAGGGCTTTTATTTTCTTTACTTTCAGCTGTCAGATTTTAAACAAAGTCACGTGACCGGGAGTAGATGACGGCACTGAGAAGGTGTGTTTTATCACAGCGAGACGCTACCATACTAATTGCGGGCTTATCATGTTGATTCGGCCACAGCAGAAAAAAAACTCTCGCTCTCTCCAGAGGGGCAGGTCAGACAGAAAAGGCAAACGGGCCGTTGCCCGGGCAACATTAGCCCGTACCTGTGCACGTCCCTGGTCTGTATAGTTATGTAACCATGATGGCGCAGATCAGTGGCGGTTCTAGACCAATTTGACTGGGGGGGCAGGCTGGGTCCAGTTATTTTCTGAGGGGGGCACAATAAATGCAGGACGAACAAGACAAAGACTTTAGGCTTGTTTGAGACGAGCTGCGGCTCGCCTCGAAAGTAGACGAGAATAGCCGATTGCAGCCGAGGGAGGTCTCAAAAAGCTCGCCTGAAGTCGGACAGCTCGGAGTCGGCTTCTTCTTCTTCTTCTTCTTCTCTCTGTTTTTGGCGGATTGCAAACAACGTTAAGGTGCATACCGCAACCTACTGTACAAGAGTGTGTATCACCATATCATCCTATCACCACTTGTAGAATTATACCACTGTATTTACGTTGTTTTAAATTCTTCCAATCAATCCTGTTTCACTCAAATATTTAAGAATGGCCTTCCTGGTAGCTCTTACCCCCTCACCTTCTGTTCTAAGTATCACCATCAGGCTCCACTCCCTTCCTGCCTCTCTGACCCTGTCTCTTAGTTTTTCCCTCTCTGTTTTCTACATGTTGCAGTGTAATACGATGTGTTCCACATTTTCTTTCACTCCACACCCCCTGTATTCTTCAACTTCGCTTTTTCCCATAAACATTGTGCAGTTTAATCCTGTATGATCCAATCTGAGTCTAGCGATGATGATCTCCTCCCGTCTGTTCCTTTCTGTATAGATCTTTACTATGACTGATTTCTGTAACTTGTGGTATCTCCTCCCTTTCTGATCTTCCTCCAACCATTTCTGCCATATTTCCATACCCTTCTTCTTAATTATTGTTTTTCCTTCTCCTTTCCCAAGTGAAACTGGTATTGCTATTTCCTTCTGTAACGCATCTTTTGCTAACTTATTAGCATGCTCATTCCCTTGAACCCCCTCATGTGCAGGCACCCAGCAAGTTCTGCACATCTATTCCCCTTCTCTGAAGTCTCAATAAGCAGTGGATAAGTTCAATAATTAAATCTTCTCTCAGAGTTATTGTCGACTGTATGCTTTTCAAAGCAGATAGTGAGTCTGTGCATATCACCACCCTATCTGACTTCAACCTATTGTAGCCCAATAATTGCTGCTAGTATTTCTGCTGTATAAACTGATAAGTTATGTGACACTCGTTTTGAGATTGATATTTTGAATTCTGGTATATACACGCCTATCCCCACGCATTCTTGCTTCTAAGATCCATCTGTGTACATTTTGAGGTAATTGTAATACTTTTCGTTCTCGTACATACTCGTTTTAATTCCCACTTCATTTATTTGCCACTCTGTTTTCCTTTCTATGATACTCACATCTATATATATATTAGCTTCTGGGAAAAGCCATGGGGGAACACTGCTACTGTAAATGGGCTTGCTTTGGCAAACGTTATGGTCTCCACTCCATATGCCCTCGTTCTCTCCTTACTTGTCCAGCCAAACCCACGCCCCTGGAACTTTGTATATTCCCAGCAATCCTGTAGTATTCTGTTTGTGATATTTTCCTCTCCACTTCCTTGTAGCCTGACCCAGTAGGCCTATGACAGAGCACGTTTCTCTCTTCTAAAGAATGCACAAATGTGTTTCGTTAATGTCAGATATGTACTAAGTAAATACATTTGTTCCTGCTCAAGATTAGATTCAACTTTATTGTTATTGCACAGATTACAGGTACTGAGACAACGAAATGCAGTTTAGCTTCTAACCAGGAGTGCAAAAAGCAGTAAAGTGAAAAGTAATGTACACAATCTACAGAATAACATATAGAACTAGAGGATGCAATTCCTGAAGAAATTGCTAGTGGGAATGCTTTATGCTGAAAAGCTGACGCTAAACTGCTATGCTGAAATGTAATGTGTAAGAAGAAAGTGAAGAATTTAGATTGAAATTATACATGAACACAGGGGGCTTGAATGTGTGATAAGAGAAGAAAAGAAAGTAAAAAGGCTTGGAAAAGCAGCAGAATATTTGAACTGCAAACTTCTGAACTAACTTAATGGCGAATGATCTGTCGCCATGGCAACGGCATTTGATGACACCCCATAATACGCTTAGATGCGTTGATGGCTGCATCGTTACCAAACCTGTGAAGTTTTGGGGCGTTTGGAGCAGTTTCACTGAAGTTATGAGAAAACCGTGTTTCATGGCGAGCATTGTGTTGCCATGGCAACGGCATTTGAAGAAATCTCAAAACTGTCCCGTAGATGTCTTCACGGCTGGACTGTTAGCACACATGTGAAGTTTGAGCACTTTTTGAACATTTTCATAAGAGTTATAGCGACATCATGTTTTATGGCGAGGGATGCGTTTCCATGGAAACGGCATATGGTGAGATCTCAGATTTGGCGTAGAGCTGTTGAGGCATGGACCGGTGATATACAAGTGAAGATTGGGGGACGATTGGACCGTGTCGATTGGACTTACAGCGACATCGTGTTTCATGGCGAGTGGTCTATCGCCATGGCAACGGCATTTGATGACACCCCATAATACGCTTAGATGCGTTGATGGCTGCATCGTTACCAAACCTGTGAAGTTTTGCGGTGTTTGGAGCATTTTCACTGAAGTTATGAGAAAAACGTGTTTCATGGCAAGCATTGTGTTGCCATGGCAACGGCATTTGAAGAAATCTTAAAACTGTCCCGTAGATGTCTTCACGGCTGGACTGTTAGCACACATGTGAAGTTTGAGCACTTTTTGAACATTTTCATAGGAGTTATAGCGACATCATGTTTTATGGCGAGGGATGCGTTTCCATGGAAACGGCATATGGTGAGATCTCAGATTTGGCGTAGAGCTGTTGAGGCATGGACCGGTGATATACAAGTGAAGATTGGGGGACGATTGGACCGTGTTGATTGGACTTACAGCGACATCGTGTTTCATGGCGAGTTGTCTGTTGCCATGGCAAAACTGTCCCGTAGATGTCTTCACGGCTGGACTGTTAGCACACATGCGAAGTTTGAACACTTTTTGAACATTTTCATAGTAGTTATACATTACATTAGGAGGTTACATTACTCTCTCTCTTCTCTTGATCGCCCTCTCTCTCTTCTCTCTCTCTTCTCTCTCTCTTCGGCATATGATGATGACACCCCATAATTGATGTAGAGCTGTTGAGGGCAGGACCATTAACTATTATCTGAAGTCTGCTGCTCTGAGCATGTCAGTTGGAGTGATGACATCATCATGTTCCATGACACAGGTGTTTATATTTGAGCTAACGAGGTGTGCAGAGATCAAAGGTTTTCATTGTTCTGAATGAGAGGTAAACCTCTTACATGTGTTGTGGAAGAACTGTAACAGATATCTGTGAAATTTCAAAACTTGAAGCATGTCAAGGAAGTTGAGTATTTGAAGTGTAACTTTTGTGTACTTTCGGATTAATAATGAGGCCTTTTTGGCAGTTTAACTAAAGGTGTGCGGCTGCTACCGTGAGGAAATATCAGCCTGAAATTACAATGGGCTTTAACGGAGGCATGTTGAACGTTTTTGACACTTCATGCCCTCAAGAGGCATTTTGTTGAATTATTTTGCATAATTATTTGTCATTTTTCAAGCTACGAGATGTTTTCCTACGTTTGTCATGAAAAATATGTCTCAGGAATGTAGGGTTTGGGAATTATGGCAGTTTTAAAAAAAAATGTGAAGGCAAATTTCAAGATTTCCTCCACTCTAGCTGTGACATCACGCACTCTAGTTAATGTTAAAATCTGAAGAAAGCCTCTTTACCAAGGTCTGAACAATGTTTAATATCTCTAAAAGTAAGAATCAGATTTAAAAGTTGTGTTACACGAAGGTCAGTGTATGTTTTGGTCATTGGATTTTCTTTTCACAAATGGAAATTCAAAAACAAATAACGACTGGATATTTGATTTTCGTTTTCAAATTGAAAAACCAAAATTGAAATACAAGGCGTTTTTCTTTATCACGGTCAAAAAGGGATTTACTAAACTTAAAAAACGGGATGATTTTCATTTTCTACTTCTCAAAACAAAAAATAAAATCACTAGAAAACAGAAACAAAAAAAAACCCAGTTTTTTCATATTCTGCTACCGGAAGTTACCTTACAAAATAAGAGCGCAGACGAAACTCACGGAAGTGATTTCAAAACAAAAGCACTCGTAGGCTATGCTAAAATCACACTTTGAATCACTACAGTATCCTGTTGAAGGAACTGTGATTATTATAAACAAGGAGAATTTAGCGATCACAATGAAAACGGCCAAGACACACTTTGAGCCCAGAAAATGAATGTTATAAAGGGCTGTAAATATAATAGGCCTATTTCTAAAATGGACAACATTGTTAGGAGATTTCAACTATACAGCGATTCTGCACTGCGGTCAACTCAGCCGTCTGGGTGACCAGATGTCCCGCTTTGTGCGGTATTGCACAGCCTTTTCACGACTTTTGGTGCGTCCCGCAAATTGAGACGATGTCCCGCATATTTCATTTTGATTGGCTAAAACGCTTTTCTAAAATCTGATTTATGACATTAATCAGATGCGGAGAAAGGCCGGCTCGGTTAGCTGACGGCCGGCACCGCCCTTTATTATTATATGTTTTAAACTTTATACAGTCTATGGTTTTAAACGGCATCATGTAAGTTGCGCTGACAGGCGACAGAGGTTCACAGTGTACCCCCCCGCTGACAGTTCACGAGCGTCCATAGTGTCTCTCCACCCCCCGTTGACAGTTCACGCGTCGACATTGCATTTACATGTCCCACGGGCCACATTGTCCCACACAAATGGCGCGTTTCCACTACCCGGCCTCGCTCGGCCTCGCTCGGCCTCGCTCGGCATGGCTAGGCCTCGTTAGGACTGGCTCACTTTATGGCGCATTTCCATTACAGTTTAGGAACTGGGGTAGTATCTATAGTAACGCAGTGTAGGCGGAGCCGTGACGTCATCTTCAATGAGAACCCCAGAAAAACAACACAGCCGTTAGCTGTTAGCACTCAGAGCTCACAGCTCCTCATATCTGTTCAGAAACTCGACAAAAGTTAAACAAGTACAAACCACAGACTGCCTGTGTCATGGCGAATACAGTCGCTGCTTTATTTATGTCTGTATAGGCCGTTGTTGTGAGTGTGGACGGTCGGAGCATATACTGCGTTAGCTTAGCCAATCTCCATTTAGAAAACACGCATTTTAAAAGGTTTTTCGCCTGCCGTCTGTCTGCAGACTTGTCAAAGCATTAATTCATGGTTTTTACTAACCGGTATCAGTATGTTGTTACTTCGGCATCATTTTGAAACGTGTATTACAATTAAATCACGGTCAAATATGTCCATCTTGTTGTAGTTGTAGCCCCCTTGCCAGCGATTCTCTCTCTAGTTTAGCATACTCAGCCCGACTCAGCCTCGTTGTGTCTGGCCCTAGACCCACGATTTTATGAGGCCAGAAAAACTGTGAATTAGGACCCGCCGGCCGGTACTAGGCCAAGTGGAAACGCAACCAAAGACGGGCCGCTGACGTCTGAGCCCTCTTAAACCGTGCTCCGCGCTGTAGTGGAAACGCGCCAAAACATACTCTAGAGCAGAAGTGGCTTGATTTTGTTCTCAGCAGGGGACTTTGACAGAGGATTTCTCAAAAAGTAAAGAGTAAAATTACTTCAATGTATTGTAGTAGTAGGCTAACTAATACAAAGTCAAACAGTATCAATTTCATTAAGAACTAATGGTAAAATTTTCTTTTTATCACTCATCAAAGATAGCAGATAAACATACATTATGTAGGCTACTATGGAGGGGACTCTGACAGAGGATTACTCAAAAAGTACACAGTAAAAGTACTTCATTTAATTTCTGGTAGCAGTCAAACTAGTACCGAGTCCAACAGTGTCAGTTTTATTAAGAACTTTTGGTAAAAAACTCTAGAGTATGTTTCTGGCACCTGGTCACCTCAGCCGTCTCTCGAGTTTGATTTTTCAAATCAGCTGCTCTTCATTTTTTCCCCTGCTATATTCAATGAGTGATACAAATATTTTTGTCCACAAGTTCTTAATAAAACTGACACTGTTGGACTCTGTACTAATTTGACTGCTACTGTTACACCACTCAGACCGCAAGGGTATTATAGGTGTAGAAAACGTTCATTTATTAACTTCCACAAGGCACATGTGCAAGATGTCAGCATCTCAAACGATCTCAAAGCACAACACACAGACACACTTCTTCTGTTCATGTCCAGCATAAAACAATGATGAACCATCAGGTGATCTGCCCCCTTGTGGTATAAACATGCATGTGCAGGTAGACAACCTCAACCTTATGGGTGCTACACTACCAGAAATGAAATGAAGTACTTTTACTGTGTACTTTGTGAGTAATCCTCTGTCAGAGTCCCCTCCATAGTAGCCTACACCTGTTGGAGCCTATCTCTAAAGAAGTTCCAAGGTGTAAAAATGCTCCTGCCGGAGTACTGACTGGAAGTATTGCTGATATCATGTCTACCATCCTCTTAAAATACTCTGTCCAACAATATCAGTCTCAGGAAGAAATGCTTTTTAACGCTTATTAAAAGAAAAACATGCATTCTTGTACTCGCGAGGGGACATTGACAGAGGATTACTGGAAAAGTACACAATAAGTACTTCATAGTAGCTACTTGTGGGGGTAGTTTCAGTAGTACTGAGTCCAACAGGATCAATCTCACGAAGAACTAATGGCAACAAAAAATAATTCCCTCATCAAACTTAGCAGAAGTGGCTTGAGTTTGTTCTCAGCAGGGGACTTTGACAGAGGATTTCTCAAAAAGTACACAGTAAAATTACTTCAATGTATTGTTAGTAGTAATATCCTTCAGCAAACACACTGTCACTCTGGTTGCCCTCTTATGATGCTGCTGTCTTTTAATATATAACTATTTCTCAGCCGCTAATTCGTTCCTCGCAGATTCTTCAGTCTCATCAGCCTCATCCTTCCATCAGTCCCAGTCAACGCCTCCAGCACACTTCCAGTGTCTGACTCCATATGATATTGTCCTGATGCTGTAAGGGTGATGCCCCATGATCACAAAATGACCCCTCTAAAGTCTGAGTGCCAAGGACCTCATATTATGTCTGTCATTAATGTTACATCACCCATTATAACAATGTGCTTTCCTTTTTTCTCTTCTCTTAACTGAATAGTCCTGTCTTTAAGTATAATACAATGTAAAGTCCTTTTCCTGCACCATTTTAAGGCTTCAAAACAGGCATTTTTACTGTATGTGTTTGGAGAAATAACACAATCAATGGCCCAGAATTGTACTTTATAAACTATGAATCTTGTGGTGCTTGAAAAAATACACACTGGCTAAGCCGGCCAGGATATATATATATATATATATATATATATATGCCTTTTTTGGAGCCCTTTTTTGCAATATTTATTAAAATGTCACTAGTTATTTAAACAAACCCCTATCTGAGGATAATACAAGCAACCATAAAACGCCCTTTATCTAGAGAGCCATTGAAGCCCATGAAGAATGTATCCTTCCACAAATCTTTTCATCTGCTGTATTAATAAAGCTGCCACGTGTTTTCAAGTTAAGGCACTATCTGTGCAGAACATTACAAATATTCTTAATTTGCAGTATTTTATTTTAAAAGTGTTCAGAAAGACTGCATCAAATATGCTATATCTATATATCTATATAATATCAATATTGTTATTAACTTCAATCAAAGTAAATTCAAATAGCGGGCAAGACTTTCCAAGGGGTAAAAATGCTGCTGCCGGACTACTGACTGGAAGTATTGCTGATATCATGTCTACCATATCCTCTTAAAATACTCTGTCCAACAATATCAGTCTCATGAAGAAAGGTGTTTTAACGCTGATTCAAAATAGCAGAGAAACATGCATTCTTGTTCTCAGGAGGGGACATTGACAGAGGATTACTCAAAAAGTACACAGTAAGTACTTCATAGTAGCCTACTTGTGGGAGTAGTTTCACTACTAGCCTACTGAGTCCAACAGGATCGATCTCACGAAGAACTAATGGCAGAAAAAATTATAACAAACTCGAGAGAAGGCTGAGCTGACCGCAGTGCAGAATCGCTGTATAGTTTAAATCTCCTAACAATGTTGTCCATTTTAGACATAGGTCTATTATATTTACAGCCCTTAATAACATTCATTTTCTGGGCTCAATATGTGTCTTGGCTGTTTTCGTTGTGAAAACAAATGGACCGTAGATACACGGATTGACCGTCCTCATCTGCGCTCTTATTTTGAAAGACAACTTCCGGTAGCAGAATATGAAAAAACGGGGGGGTTTTTTGTTTCTGTTTTCTAGTGATTTTATTTTTTGTTTTGAGAAGTAGAAAATGAAAATCATCCCGTTTTTTAAGTTTAGTAAATCCCTTTTTGACCGTGATAAAGAAAATCGCCTTGTATTTCAATTTTGGTTTTTCAATTTGAAAACGAAAATCAAATATCCAGTCGTTTTTTGTTTTTGAATTTCCATTTGTGAAAAGAAAATCCAATGACCAAAACATACACTGACCATTATGGGATGTATCTCTGGAATTATGAAAGTTATGAATGAGAAAAGTAATAGCCATCGATTCCCGACCGAGCTGAACATTTTGATGTTTGAACGGAGTTTCTGCGATGTGGAATGCGGGAGAAGAGGGCCAAAATAAGTCGGCGGAATAATAATAAACTTTCCGTGCGTAGCATAACATATAGTTGGAATGCTGTCTCAGCATTCCCACTAAATGAATTGAATGATGAATAAACAGTGAGGGGTATGAATACACTAGATACACACAGCAGCCTGTGAGCAGTATGAACAGTGTGTATGAATATGCTAAGATATATAAAGTATGACAACGGTAAGCAGTGCAAGTACAGTATAAAATATATAGATATTAATTTCATGATGATAAACATTGTGGAACAATGATGAAAAATGTGAATGGAAGTGGCGACGTAAAACTGACACAAAACAACAACAAACTTTTGCCGAGCCAATGGAGAGTTTCATCACCAGCACGGGGTAAAACCCACCGATGAGCGCTCAGCTCGAGATACCAGCGAGTCGTTTCCCATCAAGCATTTCGCTTCTGCAGCCCGTGGAGAGAAACTGCGTCGCCGCGCCTCGCCGCGCCTCGCCGCGCCTCGCCTCGCTCTCAAGTCTGCGGGTGTCTTTGTCCCGCGAGATTTCAACGTCTCATGTAGGCGAGCCTCCAGAACAAGTCGGACAAAATGACTAACCATCATGCAACGCACTAGCAAGACGGCGATCGGAATTGCGCAGGTCTGCGTCGGTCTCGCTCGTCTCAAACAAGCCTAGTATGAAGTAATTGCGCATAAGAAAACAATGCAATACCGTTTTGTGTGTGTGTGTGTGTGTGTGTGTGTGTGTGTGTGTGTGTGTGTGTGTGTGTGTGGTGTGTGTGTGTGTGTGTGGTGTGTGTGTGTGTGTGTGTGTGTGTGTGTGTGTGTGTGTGTGTGTGTGTGTGTGTGTGTGTGTGTGTGTGTGTGTGTGTGTGTGTGTGTGTGTGTGTGTGTGTGTGTGTGTGTGTGTGTGTGTGTGTGTGTGACCTGATCAGCCCAGAAGGTTCCCCACAGCCCCAGAACCACCCAGAAACTCAAAGTATGCTTACAGCACACCCAAAAAATGAACTCAGCGTGTTGAGCCATGCATTTCTTTGTTTGAGTTAAAAACAGTCACGAGTTGTTAGACCGGTTCTGACACGCCCTGCACTTTTCTCTGATGAAGATAACTCAGATAACAATCACACTGCAACTCATTCTACCGGAAACACTGACAACAGTACATGGAAATCTTTCTAAACTCATTCTGTCTCACTCAGAGAGAAACCGTGCACAATATTTCAGACAGATGTTGAGAATCAGCATCAAGAAACATGTGTCCTGTTCAGGTAAACAGTGACTCTGTCCAGGTAAACAGTGACCCAGCACCATGTGATCATGAGGATTCTCACCTGCTGAACTCTCTTCAGGTCTACTCACAGACTCTCTTCAGGTCCACTCACAGACTCTCTTCAGGTCCACTCACAGACTCTCTTCAGGTCTACTCACAGACTCTCTTCAGGTCCACTCACAGACTCTCTTCAGGTCTACTCACAGACTCTCTTCAGGTCTACTCACAGACTCTCTTCAGGTCCACTCACAGACTCTCTTCAGGTCCACTCACAGACTCTCTTCAGGTCTACTCACAGACTCTCTTCAGGTCCACTCACAGACTCTCTTCAGGTCTACTCACAGACTCTCTTCAGGTCCACTCACAGACTCTCTTCAGGTCCACTCACAGACTCTCTTCAGGTCTACTCACAGACTCTCTTCAGGTCTACTCACAGACTCTCTTCAGGTCTACTCACAGACTCTCTTCAGGTCCACTCACAGAAACATTGCTCATCTCTTCCTCTTCAGTCCTGAGTCTGCCTGCATCTGATCTGAACACGCCTTCACACCGTCAGAAATCCAGAGAGTAAAAACACGTCAGAGTCACGTGGAAACCGGCCTTACAGGATGTAGCTGTCAGCCTGCCAGACTCTCCCTCACCTGCCTGAGCTGTTTAACACAGACAGTTTTTGATCCAGCGTTGCTCCCACTGCTTCATGGCACTCGTCTTGTTCGGAGAGCGGAGCATCGTCACACAGCCGCACCTGCACACACACACACACACACACACACACACACACACACACACACACACACACACACACACACACACACACACACACACACACACACACACACACACACACACACACACACACACACACACACACACACAGTGGTGTAGTGGGCGTTGGACGCGGGGGCGCCGTACCCCCACTTATTTGGAGCATGATCTTTTTTTCAATAGTCTAATAAATATAAAATCATTGCCAGTGTTATCAGTTGCAAGTGTGCATTTGTTGTAATAATGACAAAAACATAATACATTTCACAGTAATTATAATAAAAAATAAAAAGATTTCCTTAAAAAAATATGATTCGTCATCACGCTCGTGACCCCGCGGCGAGCTGGGGGTGTGTCAGTGTCAAGCGACAAACTCTGGGGAAGAGCCGGGACGCCAATACGGAAGTGCCACAAACTGCAGTTCATATATTGGCCGATAGGCGCTGACTGCAGAAAGGAGCAATTTCCATAGAGCCCCATGTTAAAATGCCCAATTTTACAGCCTAAAAAAACATGTTTCTACCCATGGATCCAATAAATATTATTATAGATATAGTTAGATTCCACCTTCATGATTATGGATCTGTGAGTGAATTGTTTTCTAACATGACCCTTTTATTTATATTAGGTCTTAAAGTTTTTGCATAAATTAGGGCGTGGTCACATTGAGTGACAGCTCTGTCAAGTGACTGCTGCTGTTAGCTTCTTGTCTCTCTGCTTGCTGCTCCGTCTCCGTGAAGCTACAGGGACTCTGCCTGCTCAGTTCATGCAGGGAACACAACTTGACCCCGGCCGTGTTTGTTTGTTCTTCATGCTTATATATCGGACTATTGTGACTCGCTCTGCGGTTAAAACAGACGGTGCATCAATGCCGTTTTGCGGTAAGTGAAATTAGAGTACTTTATGTGTTTATGATTTTAATCAGCTACGTAATGAATGTGTTAGCGTGTAAGCGAGTGGTAGCTACATCGGTGCTAACGATGCTAATCGTAGCCTCCAAGTTAAAACCATAGACCGTATATATAAAGGTTAAAACGAAATAGACAAGTGTTAAGCGTTAAGTGGGATAATACTGTAGAACAAAAGGCTTTTGTTTGAGGTTGATAAAATAAGATCATCCTTGTAACTTAGAGAGATATGTTATTATGTAGGTAGGAACTTTATGCATCGCTAAGGTTAATTTAAATTGGCTATGCTCGAGTATGTAGACAAGCTAATGTCGAAGTAGTGTATGTGAAATCAACCTCACAATAAGATGTGTGTATATTACAATTATTAATGTCATATTTCAAGATGATTACTTGGATATTACAATATGGTTGGTTGAGCTGGAGTTCATTATTGAGCTTACACGTTAACGTCACAGTCATCTGAAGAACGAACCCAAACCTTGTTGTTTTTATTAATTGCATTACCAAATTGGTATCAAATAAACAGTAAGCATTGGTAACACAACTTCCAAAGTTACAGTAAAATAAAAAGGACCCTGACTCGGCCAATACACAATCCAACATGTTCAACAGAAGATATGTTATATTGTTTGTACACATGGTACTTTACATATATATCTGTTTGTTTAACGTGTCCAGGTGATGCAGACAGGCTGGACCAGAGAGTGAGAGACAGAACTGGACTCCTCACAGCAGTGAACTTCAGCACAGGTACAAATATTCTTTTTTTCATACTGTACAAAGAATCAAGAAAGATATTGGTTTAAATAAATGAAGTATTGACTTTAATACACTGATATACATTCCATTAAACAATACTAAATACTAGATCACCTACACATCAGTTAAGTTGAGGGTTTTTTCCATGCAAAGGGTTACATTTAGATGTTAACAAGCAATATGACTGTCAGCTTTCTAATTTAATGTATTGAAAGCAAAGCTATTTAACACATAGTGAGAACTGCTATTTATCTCTCAATATTGTCTGTAAAAAACTTGGTAAAAGTTATTCTTTCAGTGAGAGAACAGAGCAAGCTTCTACAGTTGCACTACGTTTTGATAACAGTTCAATATTATTTTGATAATAAAATATATTTCAATGTTGATGAATGTCATACTGTTCATTCATAATCAGATTGTCTTTGTAGCTCACTGTTAAAATAAAAGAAAAACATACAAAACATATAAAATAATTATATCTACAGCCCCTAAACACACAAACACACCTCTTTCATAAATAACACAATAATATGTTTTGTTTCCTGTAATTTTTGTTAGGAAAGGACATGCCTGAAAGACACGACTCAACATCTCCTCTTTCTCCGAGGGTCAAGAAGAACATCCAAGAGGGAAATTAAAAGCTGATGTTATGAGATTTTAAGACCAGTACAGGACATTCACTAAGAAACTACTTTTATTGTGAAGTCAGCTGATCGAATGCACCTATTTCCACATCTACACTCCATCAGCTGATTAATTCTATTTGCCTCACTTCATGAGCTTCACAACATGTACCTTGTACCGCAGAGTTTGCAACGTCACAAATAAATGGGGCCAATCTTCAGTCAGATGTGAATGTGTAATCTAACATTTTCAGTAAGAATAATGGACAAAAGGAGTGCAAATACAAATACAATTTATTGAAATGTGAACCAAAAGTTAATCAAACATGTTTTAAATAAAAAGCACATATGGACAGAAGGTGTAAACCTATTAATTGTATAAGTAAACACATTTAGTCAAATAAAGTGACAGACTAGGCCTGATCAGAGGCCTGTACTACGAAGCTGGATTTTCGCTTAGCCGGCTAAATTCAGGGAAATCTCGGGCTTTCCGGTCCTACGACGCTGGTTCTCTTTTTAGCAGGCTAGATTTCCATGGTAACTTATGCTGAGCGGCAAACCTGCTCCGGAGCAGGTTAGGTGGCAGGCGAGATCAACTCAGTGAAAGCACTGCCTGCTGACCAATCAGAGGTTTAACTTCTTCATATTTGACTAATATTAAAGTTCACTTTTCATTCAGGAAGTATGACGCTGCGCTGTCAGTACGCTTGTCCGTGTTTGAGATTGGTCGAATGCTCCAAATACCACCCCTTTCATGTGAACGCGCACCTAACTAGATAGGACACGGCGGCTTGAGCGATCCACTTGATATCCAGCGTCGTAGTACAGTTTAGCGCCAGCGCGAATGTTTTGGATTACGCCAACCGGCTAACTCCAACATATCCAGGTTAAATTGAACCAGCTTCGTAGTACAGGCCTCAGGTGGCATCAGCTATGCATGGGCTCCTCCATCAGGCCTGGTCCTCCTCACAGAGGAAAGACCCTCAGTCCTCTCCAAACCAACAGACAGGACGTCCATCACACGGAGGTTTCTCTCTGAAGTCTCTGCAGCTCTCTGGACACCACGCTGTCTCAATCCGTCCACACTGAATATGAGAGGGGAAAAATGAAAATAATAAATGCTTTAGACAATAAGAAATATAAAGTTGACTGTTGAGTTGCTCAGTTTTTTTAGATTGTCAATACTATTACTGTATAACTAATATCTCAGGTTAAGATTTTAACATTTTGTCTTTTGAATTGTTTGTCTAAAGTCAAGGATCTAGAACTGGTACTTATAGTTTTAATGATACAGTCTGGTTATAATGCTGTTTGGAGGAGGCCTCACAGGTAAGAGCACTAACTAGCTACCATCTATGGAGGACGGAACATGACATAAGTATAAATAAATAAATGTGTAAATAAATGTATGAAGAAATACAGGAATAAATAAATAAATACGTAAATAAATAAATAAATACAGGAATAAATACAGAAATAAATAAATGTTGAAATAAATACACAAATAAATAAATAAAAGAATAAATAAACTCTACTACTAACGCCTGGCTAACCGCGCTGATTCGAATGCAGGAGCTTTACTGTTTAGCCCTTATCTTTATACATCCATGGTTTATCCACAGTTGTAAGGATTATTTATGGATATTGGTTTAAGAGCCATTGGAGATCATTTACGATCATTAGCGGACCATTTAGAGAACGGAGAACCAAAAGACTATGTCCAGTTTTGTGTGGAACGATGTATAGAGGACTTGGCTCAGCTCGACATGGATGTGGATGCTAACCCAGCTGTGTTTGAGAGTCTTCAAGAGGTTGCCCGCCAACTTGAAATCCTCTCGGAAACAGAAGAGGCGACCCTTGGGCGTCCATCTTACATGTTGCCCCCAAACGTTATTGAAGCACATCTTCGTTGGGGGCACACCGCTGGGGACATTGCGCAGGTGTTCGGGGTGTGCGAAAAAACAATTATTAAAGAAGCCATTAGCGAGTTGCCGTGGGTGTACACTGTACACAGAATGAACAGATGTGACTTGCCACGAATCTCTTGCTTCTGCCTGGCTCCAACAATTGGCGAATCCTGCTTCAGACTGAGGTTAGGACCGCCCACCTCATTAGCATACGGACACATAAATACATAAATGTATGTCGCGTAAATGTAGAAATATATGAAAGATATATAATAACGTGTGTTCTGTTTTATTTATTTAGACATTGGTGTATTTATTTCCATATTTATTTATGCATTTATTTATTTGTGTATACTTAAGTCATGTTCCGTCCTCCATAACCATCACATGTACCTTAGCTTGACTTAAATGTATTAAACGTATAATTAAGTGATAGCAAAATATAAATAACTAATGTCATGCAAACATATTAATATTTGCTTGATTCCAGTGTTGAATTTAGCACAATTGCATACAAACGTTAAGGGATTTTAAGATTCTGAAGTATTATGCTAAAAACTCAATAACTTAGATTATTATTTATAGTTTTGCTGAATAGTTTCATGTCCGCTTACCTTAGAAACGTACAATGTGACGGCAGTGTGCAGATGGGGAGCATGTTAGCTTAGCTTCTTAGCTTGAGCTAGCTCTGTTACTTCCAGCTCGGAGGCAGCAGGTCCCGCCTCGGCTCCGCCTCTTTGCCCTTATTTGGAGCAGGCGGGAGTTACGGCCCGTCCACACAGCAGCGTTAAAAAAATCTTGGAGGTGGGCGTATCTGAAGCGTGGGGATTTTTTGCGAGCAAGGCACTGTTACGTCCCCACTAAGGTCTAGGGGACCTGGAGACACTAACACACAACAACCAATAAAATGAGAGTCAGCGTAAAGGTTTGACAAAAGGTTTATTCTTGTAAACCTTTAAAACTGAACAGAAAACTTTACAGAAATACTTTGTGTGTGAGGAGGAGGAGTCGAAGGATTGTGCCAAACAAAAGAAACAAGCATAACAAACCCAGGCCTATCTCTACGTCTATCCTTTGAAACCAAAACTCAAACAAAAACCCTCACTAACTAAACTACTCAGAATTGGACAAAAACAGAATACAGGGGTGGCAACAATCCGCTAACCTAGTGTGTCTTAACATTAGTTATCTACGTGATGAGAAGTGTACAGGGTACCCCAGACTTACCTAACTCCTCCACCTCTCAACACACACACTTTCAAGAAAGGTCATACAAAACAAAGAGAAATATTGTCGTTTACAAGGCAGTAAATTGCAGGCTCCTCCATCAGCAATCTACCCAGAGTGAGAGAGCGAGAAGACTTCCTGGGTGCCTCCTTTATGGTCGGCCCTGGCTGCTGATAGGCCAGCTGAGGGTGAGAGGATCCAATCAGCCATCAGACTCTGGTGCACAGGCAGGTCCTGATCAGCTGCTGATTAGCTGTGCAGAAGACAGGGGTTGCGTTCGAATACTCCAAAAAAACAGCTCCTAAGTTCTAACCCTATCGTCTATTCCTTGACCTCGGAGTGAAACGTCACGGGGTTAAGGGATAGTGGATAGGAGAATTCAAAAGGATTTAGGAGAAGAGACTGCGGCACTTTAGAGAATCCGACTGCACTTTCACTATCCGACGTGTTTATGATGCGCCAGCAGAGGTCATAAATGTGCGCCTGCTGCTGTGGGGAAACTATGGAAACTACAGTTTTCTATACAGCGGACTACAACATGGATGTTTAATAAGAACGAGGGACTACTGTAAACTCATCTAGAGACTCTGCACCGTGCTCTGATGCTGTTGTTTTATGCTTTATGAACGGGGACAACAGAGAAACATATTCTTCATGACCAAAGTTGGAATTGAAATAAAAAAGGAAAGTGAAACTTATGCTCGTCACCCTCTCCCTCCGGTCCACATTAATACAAATGATCCCAATACATATGATTGTATGAAAAGATCTTAAAATCAATACAAATGTATTTATTATAAACGTTAGTCCTTAACATCTATCACTGTGTATATCACCATTCAAACATCTTTTAAAAGTTGAACAAACCCCACACAGCTCAGTAAAGACTGTGAAATGTTGACTTTATTTGATCATTTCAGTAAAAACTAACGTTCATATTTCTCTTTTTGATTATAATACTGATGAACGCTCAAAACAAAGCACTTTGGCAACTTACCACATACGTTTTAAAATGCTTAATAAGCACCGTAACTTTCATGATATCATTTCTCGTTCATAATCGGTTGTTTCCGTGAACGGCCGACTGTTGTGTGACGGCAAATGCTGCGGCCGCAAGGCATTGTGGGGCAGCATTTTCTCCTCTCCTTTCGGTTAGGGAGGTCCAGTGGTTCCTAGGCTAAAGGAGGTTATAAAGGAAGTTTGAAACCTCCTTTCCTTTTAATTTAGAGAATTCGAACGGCACTTATCATGGCTGCCACTGAGGGACTTCCGGGTCATTTCACTCCGTTAGGAAGGTTCCTAAGCTAAATGGACTATTCGAATGCAACCAGGGAGAAGAGAAAAACAGGAGGGAAGGAGAATCACACAAGTACAGCCTGCCTGGCACGTAACAGGCACCAACAACCAATCACATGAATCTCCCGCCCCCGACATACGAAGCAAAAAAGCCCGAAGTAAACTGGATATAAACTCCCCAAACAGGCGAAAACCTACCACTGTCTCTGCCACCTCCCTCCATGCCTGGCTCCTCCGGTTTATATCCCGGTAGGTAAATAGGGACTGGTCATAAAGCACCGGGTGATTCCCTACCGCTAATTTCTCCTCCATTTTTTGGAATATGAGGAAATGACCTGCGGTATGTCTCTCCCAGCATACACGCGGTTTGATTGGCTAGCGCTTGAACTGTCAGATTTGCATACACGGGATTTGATTGGCTGACGCTTCCACCTCAGCTTCAAAAGTTGAACATTGCTCAACTTTGAATCCTGAAAATCTCCGCTCTGCTGCCCACAATGCAGTTCGGCGAAAAGTGAGGCAAAGTGACGTCACCCCATTCAAAGTGAATGGCCAGAAGCGTTCCAAGATTTTTTAACGCTGCTGTGTGGACGGTCCGTTAGACTCTGACGTCACTGTCGAGCCGTTAGTGGCCGACTCCGCCTACTAAGGGCTTCTCGGCAACTCTGCAGAATCCTATGGGTGACGTCACGGACCCTACGTCCATTTATATATACAGTCTATGGTTCAATGGCATTAAAACGAAAAAAAAAAATGCTACAACTGTTGATCCATAGGTTGATAATGTAAAAATCCGTAACTAGAAAGACTACAAATCCCAGAGTCGCATAAGTGATGTCACAATTGTTTTCCTCCACTAAGAGATAGCTAAAATCAGCGCCATATAGATATAATCTATCTATATGGCGCTGGCTAAGATAAGATAACTTTAACAAGATGCCTGTGTGCTTAGTACCAGGTTGTTATCATACCAGCAATGGGTCTTGCTCGTTCTTTCGCTTCCCGTCTGATGAAAGGACCAGGAGTGTCTGGATCAAGCTAGCTAGTAGCTAGCACGTTAGTTAGCATTACAGCCTTGTCATTTTTATTAGCCTTAACATGAAGTAACATTAAGTAACCCAAAATGTTAAACAGTAAGAGTAGTAGTCATATTTCGTGAACCCTTTGAATAGTACTGTCACCGGTGTGATCATTCTATAATACACAATTTCAGGGTTGCCAACTTTGGGTACCTGGCTGGAGTGAGATTTTGATATCATGGGTTTAATTCGGTTTAATTACACATATGCGCACGAAATGACTGTTATCGTGTCAGCAGCGGGACCTTAGCATATATATAGGATATATATACAAATACACAATAATGGACACAGACTATAAAGGGCACACAGTTTCATTCACTAATGAAAGTCAAACATGTTTGTTTCCACTGTTTTATTGTGTGCCTGTCGCGATAAGCAATTAATTGACTTATCGTACGATAAATAAAAATGAACTCGATAACTTTTCTGACCTCGATAAATTGCCATTTACATGAGGATGTGACTAGCAGTTTGAAAGGATGTACTTGAATTATTATTATATATTATCATTATGTCAGTGGTCTAAAATGGTCATACAACGGTGCCGACAATATTATCGTTTATCGCAATAATTTCCGGGAAAATGTATCCAACAAAATTAATTATCGTGAGAGGCCTATACATGAAACACACACACACAAACAAATCTACAGACTTACTCCAAACTGCCAAATATATTAATTAACACACTCTCACTCTCATATACTCTTTGACTCTATTTTGGCCTAGTAGAACAATAACCAGCAGACTTTTACTTTTTTATCATTTCTACTGGATCTTAGATCTGCGCATGCGCAATACGGGTCGGCAGTTGCGGCTCCAGAGTATTTTTGTTGCGTAATCTATGGTAGGGCTAACCCATACAGTGGTGGGGCTCAAATCAGTATTTGCAATGTAATTGCATACACGCTCCCCCCGACAGTGAAACGCCACGCGTGAGGTTTAGATTATTTCCCTGTCTCAATCCAAATTGAACTGTATGAAATAAAAAGGCACATTTGTCTTGTAGTAAATAAAAAGGGCGACCTGGAGCCAATCCTGCAATTTCCCCACAAGTGAAAGAGTTGACATGCTGAAAACTCAACCCCTGCAGGGGGGTCTGGGGGGGAGTCTCCCCCAGGAGATTTTTTGAAATACTAACATAAAATACACATTCTTGTACTCTCTTGAGAAGAAAAATAAATAAATCTATTACTACACGACATATTTAAAAAAATGAATGCCATTTTAGTTTTTTGTTACTTTGTTCTGAAAGCTGAACCTGCTGCTCCTCACAGAGAGAAGAGGGAAGAGGCTGTGTGAATTACTGTACATTGTGGATAAGGGTGGATAGCCCCCATTGTTCTGTGTGTCAAAATGAAAGACAGCCCACACACCTATCAATCATCAAACCGTGGGGTCTTATTTCATTACGTGTTGATTTCTATCAACACGTAATGTTGTATCGATGTATATAGAGATGTACTACCGCAAAAGTATTCTCCGTCGGGACTTCCTGCAACAACACCACGCCGTTATCGTGATTCTGATTGGCCAGAAGACATTATCAAAGATGTTCTATTGAGAAGACGATCACTACGTGACAAAAGTTTTCAAAACCGTTTCTAGTCTTCGGTATTCTTGTTTTTGGCGTGAGAATAGTTTGAGCAGCGTGAGAGCGTGAGATTGAGAGTGAAAGCGTGTGTCACACGCCAGATGCGTGAGAGTTGGCAACCCTGCAATTTAAGCCCGGGGGAGAAATGCTAACGCTAACGCTAGCATCGACCATCTTCTCTACTTCATGCTATCTGCACAAATGGTTGACATTAAACATTAAAACGACCAGGCAGTTCAGAGAGAATCAAAGGAAGGCAGGCAGGCAGCTTTGCATGACATTCTTCAGGACGTGTTTCATTGTGGTGATAGTGAGGGTAGTCAATCGTTTTGTTGACAAGACAGTAGTGACGGCCATCTTGGTGACGTGTGTTGTTCTGTGAGACCAGAGATGTAGTTAATTGAGCGTTTCACACAAATAAATGTGTTACTTCACAGTTTTACGACACATCTTTTTTTTTTTGACTTGCAAAATTATCTTTTAAATTGACAAACATCATATGTGTAATTCGTGGCACAATTCAAACGGGATCGAAAGATAATCTTTCTCTCTCCATTGACTTCAATACATAATTCTTCCGAAATAAGGTCCCATGGGGGTCCACCGGAAGGGGAGGGACTTCGCCACTTTATATGTACACTAACACTTGAACCTGAACACACACATGCTCATGTGCAATATGTGGTGTAATGTGTTTTGGGCCATAACATTAAATTACAACAGGATTGTACGGTTATGAATGCATAATAAGTTAGTTATGATGTAATTAAAACAATATTGGATGATAGTCATTTTTTGTTTGTGTTTTGGACTGAAATAAATCATGGGTCAAAATTGACTTTTGAACACAACACAAGGGTTCAATATTTATATATGTATTTTTATATAGTCTTAAAGTTACAACCGGCCCTTTCAGTGGAACCATAATGCTGATGTGGCCCGTGATGAAATTGAGTTTGACCCCCCTGACCTAAACTCTCATATGCTCCTTATTGGGGAGAGCAGAGACAAAGTCGGGTCTCAGGACGTCATGAAACTGTAGAAATTGTAATTTCACAGACAAACAATCACAGATCTGAGGGCATTAACGCAGCACGTATCTGTACAAGTGTCCTACGTGTATGACATTTGGTGGGTATATGTAACACATAAAAAAACGATATTGGAGCGCGTCCCTAAACCCAACAGGAAGTCGGCCATGTTGAATTTAACAGCATTTCTTTACCGTATTTTAACAAATTCCTTGTACAGAATTGCTCCAATCCACTTCAAATGTGTTCAATAACATCTTACGACATTGAGGAACAATATTGTATTAAAATCATTCATCTACATCAACCACCCTGCTTGGACGTGGTGGCAAAAAAAGCTCCTTTCAGCACAAAACTAGACGATGAAAATGACATTGTGTTATTACCATTTACTAGTTAGTCCATGCTCCAACTGTCCCTGCATAACCACAGCTGTACCCGGCATCCAATCAGTAGCCTCGATGTGTGTCGATGTCCAAGGACTTGTTTAAGTTGCTGTTCTAAGAACCAATGGGAGGAAAGAGAGGAGTTATATCACTGAACCATAAAACAATAGAACATGAACAGCTGAATATGAGTGTTAGCTTTGCCAACCTTAAGCCTGGACACAGATTGAGTTTCATGTGATGTTTTGTATTTATTTCAGCCTTCATTCTTGGAGTTGTTGAAGCCTCGCTCGTGGAGCTGTCACAGAGATGCTGGACTCTGATTGGCTGTGATCCAGGTCTCTTCACTGCCTCTGTCTTACCGTCTGTTCTCTCTAGTTTCATTTACATGTGTCTGTGCCGGCCCGGTTCTACGGGGGGGCACAGGCATGCATTGCACCCCCAGTTGAATGTTATGCACCCTCTATTCAAAAAAGAGAAGGGAGCGAACAACAATAATAGAATACAATACAAAACAAATTGTGTCAGGTGCGCGTGACCTGCTCCGCTGCGCGTGCATCATTTCCAAAGTGCTTCCACAGCAGTGACACACATCTGTGGATAATCATGGATATACGAAAATGGTTAAAGCAACCATCACTAAACGCCAGCACCACTGCATCTACTGCAGACAATAGCAACAGGTCAGATGGGGACGTTACGTTACCCGCCGTCGTGGACACTAGCTTACTCCCGCCCGACTCGCCGCCCCCGGAGCAGCAGTCTTCGTCGCCCGAAACAACGCCGCAGGTGCAAGGGGACCACGGCCAAACAGAGCCTGCCCAGGTCTAAACAAGTACTCGCCTGTACAGTGCGGTAAGGCGGTCATTTTGCAGCTCGTGGTATAAAAACAGACCATGGCTAGAATATTCATGTAAAAATAGTGCCATATTCTGCCATGCCTGTAGAAATGTTGGGTCAAATAATGCGTACAATAGCACAGATGCCTTCACCACGAATGGCTACAAAAAGATCTCACATCCCAAGCTCATCAACGAGCTGATGTTGCAGCTGAAATGTTCTCCAGGTCACAAAGTCAACCTCACATGATGATGTGATACCAGTTTTCAAGCACAGTAAATATTCTCTTCCCAGAGTATATGATGGGACCAAGGTGATGATGTACATACTAATACTTTTGCCTTTCAATGTTTGCCATTTCAAACCATGAGCTGGTTCAAATAATATTTGCCTTGTTCTCATTTGTTTTATCAGTACAGTTCTGAAGCTTTTGTGCTTTTCTTTCCCATAGTCCGGTTTGGACTGGATGAAATATTTCAGGATTGCACTTTTAACTTGACATGTTCTCACTTGCTTGGTTTCAAAACTTAACAAGTGCCACAATCTGTTCATTGGGGACCATAACATCAATGCTATTTTTCATCGCTGTTGCCGGCCGCTATTGCTCACGTAAACCTACTGCTGCTGCTGCACCCCCTGTGATCTCAGAGGCACCCCAAGTCCTTTTGATCTGCGCCCCTGGTCATGTGTCTGTGTATGAATGTATGGAAGAGATCCAATAATGTGCCAAAATGTTCTTTACTCCAGCAGCAAAGTCACAGCGATGCCTTACTCTCCTGTTTTATGTCTTCAAAATCATCCCAACACACTAACACGCTCACATTTAATCACATGTGAGCTTTTATTTGATTTCCAGATGCATTTCCATTATGTTCGCCTCGATCAGCTGTGAAACCTCTCCTTGTGCCAATATGATCTGATGGCTAACAGGAAATACAAACATCACTCACAATGGTTCATATTTAACAGTGTGCAGTTACTACTGTATTACAGATAACGTTCAGTATGTTGAGAATGTTATTTATTTTCACCGCCAAATAGATTTATTTTGGAAAAGAACGGCCGCTGTTTGATGTTTTGTTTAAATTCATGAGAGATACTGCAGAAGATTTGTCTGAAAAGGAAAAGGAAGGTGCGTTGGAAAAGGTTGGGACATGATTGTATAATGAATCTTAAACTAAATGGAGATGGAAACTATGCTGAGTTAAGTTCATATAGTCTGACAGCTGAATGTATTTGTAATCATCCCAATATTTGTAATTGAACTGGTTTGAAACATGAATTTAGCTTCAGAGATAATTCCCTTTTTAATCTGAAAGATGTTCTGTTTTTGAGAGTTTTGTGAAGGTGAAACACACAATCATTTAATACTGCAATTGAACTTAAATATGAAGGATACTTGCACTAAGGGCTTCAGATTGTATTGTGAGATATTCAGCACATGCAGTCAGACAGGGTTTTGTTTAAATCATAAGTACACTGTCGTTTCCATGTCAAACTAATGGAAAAAGCAATGTTTGTGATCATTAGTTCATGCTGTCTTGTGAGTACATCTCAAAGGTAATGCACAGTTGATGTCACTCAAATACTGACATGTTTGACAGCAGGGAGAGTGAAAGATAATGTGTTTACATGTGTGAATAATGAGATGCACAATTAAGAAAAAACTCTGCACTTTCAAAAACGGTGACCACAAGGTGGCGCTGCAGTAAAGCTTCACTTTGATGCCTCTGCTCACGGAGAGGCTTCCCCAGAGTCATTTACACATAATACATTAACAAACAACTACCAGCTACTTATTTGTATACATATGTACAGATAACAGAATGATTGGGCTACCCTGTACTACTAAGGCCCCGCTCACACGGGACCGTTTGCGTTTATGCACAGTATGCGTATTCAAAAAAGTCTTCCGTTCACATGCATTTGTTTCATTTAACGTGTCTGTTCAAACGAGGCCGCTGGAAACGCTGTAGTACATATGCTGGGACTGTAAGTGGCGCTGTAACTTCCGCCAAAATACACCAAAAGCAGCGAAGAAGAGCAACCGAGCAGCCCCGCTGCAATGTTGCCATGGCTACCCTTCTGTTCATGCCCCGCGGTGTATTTAGCAACATGTAGTTCATGTAATTCTCCATGTCCACTTGTTGCTGATGGTTGTGGTAGAGGAGCTGTAGATTTTGCACTAATATCTGTAGCATGGTCAGTAGCAGTAGCACTAGCAGTAGCTACTGACAGGAGGAAGTGTGTGGCGATTGCTGGTATTTAGCGGGATATAGTCATTTCCTCAGCATATGGATAAATGCTACGGGGAAGTTAACTGAAAGAAACCGAATCTGTGGATATTGCGTCTCTGTGGAGAGGACGGCTCAGAAAGAGAGATATTCTCTACAAACACCGGGTGAGATGCTCCTTTGTCAATATAATGGATCAATGCATGAAATCTGACTCTGTTTATTTTGTTTAAGGAGTATATTGGGCGTTAACAATTCTGGTTTGCCTTTTATAATATTATTTCATTCAAGAACCCCTTGTGCATTTAATTAACACAGCTATTTTTGATAGTTGCTACAGCAGTGAGCAGGAGAGGTGCTATTTTTTTTTTTTTTTCGCTATTTTTTCAGGAAATATTCGTATAGAGGTGATTACACGGACTCGGTTGACCCCCCAGAGCGTTTCGTTTGCAAATCTATCCACCTTGGGACCCGTTATCGTTTGTGAGGTCAGTTTCTATCGGCCTCGCGTAAATAATAGGGCTATACGCACGCAAGCAGTTTTCTCCTCGTGTAAACGGCGCCTAAGTAACTCCTGACAAGTCCCTTTATCTTGAAATTGAGATTCAGGGAAAAACTTAAGAGCCAACCTGTTTATTGAAATGATTTATTTATATTTGGGTCATATACTCTGTCATTTATGTGTCCTGTGAACTCATTATGAATCAGTTTGAAAAGTGTCTGATACATTTTGTAAAGACTCGACAAAGTGTAAGAACTCAAGAATATGTTGCCTTAACCTGTTTTGTATTATACATGTTGTATATAATGGTCATTGTGCCAACTTAATGGTATTGATACAGTCTTTCATTAGTTATTTTACATCACATGTGTCAAACTCAAGGCCCGGGGGCCAAATCAGGCCCTTGGTGGATTTAATTTCGGCCCGCAGGATAATTTCTAATTACTATTAGATCTGGCCCGCCGGTATATTGCACGCACACCTTCACTCCATCCTGAGGGTCTCCTCAGCTCAGAGCCTGACCCCAAACATTGATGACCTTGCACCCAAGATGAGATGCCAAGTATCTGGCTTGAGCTAGCATCACAGAGCAGCACACTGAGTTTACATGTTTCCTTCTGCACTTTCTCTCTCACGACAACAGGGCATGTTTGGTTTGTTCTTTGAGGGAAATAGTTTTGTTGAAGCTGTTGTTGGCCTGTGGAGAAATGTACTCATAAGAAATGACTCTGGAGAAGCTGCAGATAGAGCTATAAGAAATGAATGCAACTGATTATTTAATGTTTAATGTTGTTTTTATAGGCAATCATTTAAGCTTTGTTAGTTCTAGGTTTAATATGTGCAATAAGTTCATTTCAATAAGTTCTGCAATAAACATTGAACCAGTCCGGCCCTCGACTAGTACCCATTTTTTTTATTTTGGCCCACTGTGTATTTGAGTTTGACCCCCCTGCTTTAGATGTATTCATTTGCAAATTTGCAAAGATCTTTAGTGGATCTATAGAAGTGTATACTGTCTATAAAGTATGTGAACAATTGATGAATCAATATGATTTGACTTATTCTGGTATGTTTTATAAGTCTGAGTCATTATACAGTCACAGTGCTTAATGAGATTCAAGACAAACTTAGATCGCATGTTCCTCAACAGTCAATCAATCAATCAATCAATCAATCAATGTTTATTTATATAGCCCAATATCACAAATGTTACATTTGTCTCAGTGGACTTCACAGTTTGTACAGAATATCAGTATGACAATACAACACCCTCTGTCCTGAGACCCTCACATCGTTCAAGGAAAAACCTCCAGAGAAAACCCACAGTTTAAAGGGGAACATGGGAGAAACCTCAGGGAGAGCAACAGAGGACGGATCCCTCTCCCAGGACGGACAGACGTGCAATAGATGCCGTGTGTAAATTGAAGGGATAATACATTTTACAGCATAGGTAGACCAAATGTTTGGAAATGCATGTGTGTATAATAGGAAGATGAATCCACGAGGATATCCATCCAGGACTTATGATCCAGGACCACAGCAACAGGCACAGCCACGACTCAAGATCCAGGGCTCACGATCCAGGACTCAGGACCACAGCAACAGGAACATCCATGACTAAACAGTGTAATTTACAAGACATAAAAACAAAATAAGAGGGACTTTCACACACTCCTGTTATATGAATAAACATATTGCACACATGTATACACGCTATACAGTTTTATAATGCAGAATATATATAATAAAAATACATTGGAGCTTTATTATTTGGTTTAATTTGATTTATTTCGAATGTGTAAAACAATAATACAAAAATTCAACATGGGAATTAGTATACAATACAAAATTAAGCAGTGTCAAATTGATATACAAATTGTTACTGATGCTAAATGATATAAACATTAAACAGATCTACTTAATTACACATCCGAAAAGGGGTGGGAAGAAGTTTACACTTATTTAATCCCTTCTCCCAAAAACTACATTATTACCATATTTTTTTTTTTCTTAAAGAAATACATTTGTTATTGAAAAACAAACAAACAAAACTAATACATAAAACAACAAATAAATAAACAGATAAATGAACAAACAAATACATAGAACACCCATTTATGATTAAACAATGTCATATCAAGGAACGTTTTTCTTTCTAAAAAGTGATTTTCAAAGCTTTTTGGGGCATTTTTTCCCCTTAACTTTGCCTGGATCACTTCGGTCCCCCCGCCTGATGGACCCGGTGCTCCGGTGCTCGTTGGGACCCGGTTAGTATGAGGTGTGATTTGTGCCAAAGAGTGAACTCACTGAGCAGACAATCGTGTCGATCGTCGCCTACCATGCCGTGAACTATGCCGTGAGAGAAGTAACGTGACACTCTCGTCGCCACCCCTCTCGTCTGAGAAGCTACGTGACGTCTGCGTCTGAAGTTACTTTACTTAGTTATCACCAAATAACCCAGTAATGTTACAGCTACGTTGCTGTTCAAGCTAGAATCTATTTCAATATAGTTTTGGTATTAAAATAATGTTATACCTCTTGTATGCCCTGAATGCAAAAAACAACCACAGACAAGAATATATATTTGTAATTATCAAAATGATAACAAAGGCTGAAAATAAGGAGAAGCCTGTCTTCCCTTGGTCTCCAGGAGAAAACTGCATATCACCAAGTTTTCATATAGTTTTGTGTGTGAAATAGATCGCTGCAGTGAACACGACTTTATGTATTTGTTTATGGTTTATTTGATTTGGAGGGATGCAGTATACATAGAAGTTCAGAGAAGAGGCAACCCCTATATATTGTTTATTTTATTTCATTTCATTTTGGCACCATGGCAGAGGCAAATATAGAGTTAATATGCGGAGATTATAATGTCCCGTTTACTAAAATATGTAGGCTATTGTTTTATGATGTTGAGTTGACAAAATAGTCACTGTGCTACATTTTGCTGCACTCAAGCATACATCTGAAGACAAGAGTTGTGTCCCCCTTTGGCCACAAGGGGGAGTATATATATATTGTATATATATATATTTTGTATAGATGTTGCAACTATACAGAGCTTTGGCAATACTATATGTAACTGAAGTCATGCTAATAAAGCTATTGAATTGAATTGAGTATACCTTTAAGTGAGCTGTCAGGAGGAAACAAAGGTTCGCCAACACATTGCACTTTAATGCTGAGAAAGTACAAAGACGTGAAACGATGTGCTGCAATGTCTGTGTATTTTTGAAGAATGCCAAGTAAAGGAAGAAAGTAATAACTCGCACTGAGTCTTAATACATTACTTTATTTATATTATATAGAAACACTATCCAATGATTTATTATGTTTGTGTTACACACACACCATTACTGAATTAATTCTAAAACCAAGAATAACCTACATACAACAATAGGGAGCCCTGGCTCAAGGACGGACAAAACAAGGACACCACACATGATTATTTTCCAATTACAGTATATTTATTTAAAGAGAGTAACTCAATTGTGACATCAGTTAATCAGTAATGTGTGTAGTGTACGGGTGTGTGATGTGTCAGCAGGGCCGGACTGGGACCATAGGTCAGGCCGGGAATCATACACCCAGCCAGGCCACTACCAGTTTTGTTTGGGGGCGTTTTGCTGGATGTATCGTCAATATTTACAACGTTGCTGCCCTTAGTGATAGCCCTACAGTTTGAATCTACTACTTAAATAGAAACATATGGACATAGGATATTGTTAAAAAAAAGTGTGCATATGTATTTGGGAACCTTTCCATGTGAACATGTTTTATTTGGGGGTGGACCTCAAATGGATTAAACTGTGATCAATAACTATAGTAACTTATTGAGAGAACATGAACATAGCTTGCTTATACTGTTGTCATTACATTTCCTTTGTTTTGTTCAGTGTTTTCATAGACATAGCCTATTGAAACAGTTTCCTCTGTACCTGCCAGTTCTGTCCACTGAGCTCTGCATCTCTCCCTCAGGGTCATCACCATCAGTATCATCTGATAGTGGAACTGAATAAGGAGAACATGTAATCATTACATTAACAACTATTTATGAAATAACATTATTCAAGAACATATATTATGCAACACTTATTTTATCACTTAGTTGACCCTGTATTTGCCTGGCCTAATACCATAATGATTGTCTCCCCTTTAGACAACATAACCATCTCAAGTTATTCACTCACAGTATGAGGGGTTTGTAGCCCCACAGTTAGCTGCAGTCTAACGGTTATATTACATATATTTGCCTTGAGTAACATTAAGGACATGTTTGGGTTTTGTGTAGCCTTATAGTCTCCAGTCACACAGGGCCTGCCACTAACTTAGCATTGGACTGAGAAACTGTTTTGTTGACATTTCGCTGCCTTTTTTTGCAGGATGGGGGTCCATCCTTCTACAATAATTAATCTTACCGTCAGTTTCAGTCGGTCCAGTCCACACTAATGTAAACAGCAGCACGCTGGTCTCGTGAGAAACGGAAAGTGGAACGACCAATCACATCTTCATTATTCTCCTGAAATGTAAATGTGCCCATTCGCTAGTCTGACACATAAGGGGCGTTCACACCAAGTACTTTTCCCACAGTAGTTCATGAGAACTTTAGTTCATGAGAGCTCTTTTAGTTCTGATGAACTAAAGCAGATCGCGTTCACACCAAAATGAGTTCCTGGGGGTGGATTAGGCAAATGACGTTGACGTCACTTCTTCTTCTTCTGCTTTGGGTTTACTGGCAGGCCGCAAACAACTTCACGGCGAGTACAGTAGGTGGCGGTATGCACCTTAAAGTTGCAATTCGCCAAAAAACCGAGAGAAGAAGAAGAAGAAAAAACGTCCGCTTCCGCTGTATGCTTCTGTTTACCTTCCGACCTCAGACACGGTATGGAGTTGACGTTTTGGTGGTCGTGTTATACAGCTTCGTAACTGAGTTATTTAAGCCAATAACTCAGCCACAAATACAAATACAGATCGACCATTCAAATGCAATAGAAATGCTGAGTCGGAGGCGAAGGCGGTTAAGAAGCCTTAACAAAAGGATTGGACCACGAAAAGCACACGCTATGGACATGTTTCGCCGTAGGACAGCTGAGCATGATGACCGTTATCACGCCCAAAGAACAGCAATGGTACTTTCATTAAATCACATTAATACTATCTAATGTAGGATTTATGGAGTTATGTAGGGCTAATTTGTGTCTTTGTATGTGTTTCCAGATATGCGAATACTACGGAACGCGTCGTGTCCCGCGCTCTCTCTGGGTGAACAATAGAACATCGGCCTGGTGGGAGAAGGTGGTGCCAACGTACACCAATGTGCAGTGGATCAAAGATTTCCGAATGTCCAAGGGCTCTTTTCAATTCCTCTGTATTCGCCTGGAAGCAACGTTGGGGAGACGCAACCTTAAAAAATCGCCGCGGGGCAAGACACGCGCACAGCCCTTGAGGCATCTGCACAGCATGGAAATTGTAAATTGACAATAAAGCTGATCTTTTGTACAGTGCATTTGGTTCTCTCTTTTATTTACCACAGTCAACAGACACAATTACAATAGTGCAGACACACCTTAGTGCAAAGATTAAATGTCAGTATCAAAACATCTTTAGGAATTGAGGTCACTCGCTCTAAAAACTTACCACTCTTCTCAATAAGTGTAAACAAGATATGAACCGCTGGGCCTCCTTACCATTATCTCTAACAGGGTGCGTCAATCTCGTTAAAATGATAATGTTACCAAAGTTTTTATATCTTTTTCAAAACATCCCGTCTTTATTAAGAAATCGTTTTTTAACCTGTTCCACTCTGAGCCTGTTTTTCAGGTCTCAGGCTCGAAAATGACATTCCCAGAACAAATGACCATATCTTCCCTTCTAAAAGGGTTAAATTAATAATCTTTGTTCTCAAAGTAATGATAAACCTGTGAGTTGGATGTAGAAGTGTCAGAATCAATATAAATGTTTTTTATTTTAAAGAGAATTCAGATTTTACATAGTAAAAAACTGTAAATTATAGTGTCCGTCCAAAAATTATTTTTTACAGATAGTGAAAACTACCCTTGGATGATGGGTTAGTAGACTAAAAGCTTTAGGAATCCAAAGTACAACATATAATAAGTACCCTGTATCAAGATTGATGCAAAACAAGTGAAATTTGACCTTTTTAGAGAGATTTAGCCAAAAACTGGGCCATCTGGGGTCATTTGGGTGGATTTGACCTATCTCTGGCCCCCCTTGCTCGATTTGGTTGGTTGACATACCCTTGTGACCGTTAGAGCCAATAGAATCGAAGGGGGAGGCTCCCACCCAGACACGTTGTAAAGAAAAAATGTGGTTGCTTCGCGTGTGGAAAACGAAACCAAACTGGAGGAATGTCTCCTTCTGGAGTTTGGAAACTAAAACGCAGTTGTATTGCTTATGGATTATCAGAAATAATTTCAAAGAAGGCACAGACACATAGGATGAACCTATGGATTAACTGCAGCATCGTTTTTTTATCGTTTTAATGCCATTGAAGACCACTTTTGACCAAGGTAAGCCATATTTACGTGTTTAGCTTCTTAGCTCCACATGTGATGATGTACGCTTTCGTTTAGAGCGTCGCGAATGTTTATCACTGAGTGTTGAGGAGGGCACCGTTAGATTCAGTGTCTCCAGGACACCAAAAAAGAGTGGTTGGTTGTGCATCTAGGATAAGTAATAAGGGAGTTAGAGTGAGTTTAGTTGCCTTAGTATGTTACGTTTTTTTCGCTTGAGGCTAATTCAGAGGCTGAGTGCTAGCAATGTGGGTTTTTTTTTGAAAAAAAAAATTAAAAAGATCAGTTAGCTGAGTTTCTTCCCGTTACATGGATATAACACATTCATAGTTTTATTCAATATTAAGATTCCTTAGACGTTGTTTCCTGCAAATGACGCGTTTATCCGCCCGGTACCGGGGGGAAGGTGTGAAACAGGTTAAGACTCTTGATAAATGTATTATTTCTTTCCTATGGGGGAATAAACCTAATCGGATCAGTAAAGCTCATACGCAAAGGCCAAAACGATCAGGAGGTCTCGCTCTACCTAATTTCCTTTTCTACTATTGGGCATGCAACATTCAGAAGTTGATACACTTGTTTGAAAACAAACCGATGTCAGAAAAAGCGGACTGGGTGAAATTAGAGTTTTCTTCATATCAACACCACCTGGGCTCAGTGGTTTGCACAGGTTTACCCCTTCTCAACACTAATTTGAAGTCGAGTGTAATAGTAAGTAATTCAATAGAGTGGCGAAGTCACGCCCACTTACTTCCGGGTAATGGGACCTTATTTCGGAAAAATTATGCATTGAAGTCAATGGGGAGAGAAAACTTATCTTTCGATCCCGTTTGAATTGTGCCATGAATTACACATATGATGTTTGTCAATCTTAAAAAATCATTTCCATGTCAAAAAAGTCACAGTTTGTCGTAAAACTGTTGAAATATAAGACTATGAAAAATACGTAACTAGAAAGACTACAAATCCCAGAGTCGCGTAAGTGATGTCACAATTGTTTTGATCAGCGCCATATAGATATAATCTATCTATATGGCGCTGGCTAAGATAAGGGAATGCTCTGGTTTTTGGACAAAATTAACATGGGATCACTCCCGTCACCGGACGTACTTCGTCTCACTGGAATAGTAACGGTCATAGTGAATATAAAATCGTCCCCATGTATCCGGCCAATGACGGGAGAGTTTTGAAAGAGACAAAACACTGTTCCATACATTTAAAAACACTTAAACAATTAAACAATGTTTACCTGCCAACAAGCAGCAGTGTGCTGTCATTTCAAACATGTTACCCCACTGTTTAACACACTTTTACCTGTGTTTTGAAGACTCTTTCCTGGGTCAATGTGTCCTCTTTCTCCCCCTCTGGGTGTTTGTGAGACAAGTCAAGTGAGTCAGCCTGCCAACCAGCAGCAGTGTGCTGTCATTTCAAACATGTTACCCCACTGTTTAACACACTTTTACCTGTGTTTTGAAGACTCTTTCCTGGGTCAATGTGTCCTCTTTCTCCCCCCCCTGGGTGTGTGTGAGACAAGTGAAGTGAGTCAGCCTGCCAACAAGCAGCAGTGTGCTGTCATTTCAAACATGTTACCCCACTGTTTAACACACTTTTACCTGTGTTTTGAAGACTCTTTCCTGGGTCATTGTGTGCTCTTTCACCCCCCTGGGTGTGTGTGAGACAAGTCAAGTGAGTCAGCCTGCCAACCAGCAGCAGTGTGCTGTCATTTCAAACATGTTACCCCACTGTTTTTAACACACTTTTACCTGTGTTTTGAAGACTCTTTCCTGGGTCAATGTGTCCTCTTTCTCCCCCCTGGGTGTGTGTGAGACAAGTCAAGTGAGTCAGCCTTGCCAACAAGCAGCAGTGTTGCTGTCATTTCAAACATGTTACCCCACTGTTTAACACACTTTTACCTGTGTTTTGAAGACTCTTTCCTGGGTCAATGTGTCTCTTTCTCCCCCCTGGGTGTGGTGTGAGACACGTCAAGTGAGTCAGCCTGCCAACAAGCAGCGTGTGCTGTCATCTTCAAAATGTTACCCACTGTTTAACACACTTTTACCTGTGTTTTGAAGACTCTTTCCTGGGTCATTGTGTGCTTCTCTTTCACCCCCCCTGGGTGTGTGTGAGACAAGTCAAGGAGTCAGCCTGCCAACAAGCAGCAGTGTGCTGTCATTTCAAACATGTTACCCCCACTGTTTAACCACTTTTCCTGT